>NC_063216.1:40014930-40319539 GCF_020740725.1 Corvus hawaiiensis
TATGACCCAAACATGTTTGAACAGATTCCTATAGCTTTTCTGTGAGTTTTCTAGAGCTCATTAATTGAGAGGAAAAAAAAGCATAAGATTTTGCGAAATCACACTTGGATTCTGTGATACTTCTGGTGTTTGAGACAAAACAACATGGGATCTAGCAAAAAATTTAAAAGAAAATACTTTTAAAGGAGGATGAGTGTGCAAGACATGCTGGTAGGTAGTGTTTTATTTCAAGGTCTCATAATGAATAGGATTGTTTCCAAATTACTGTCAGACTTCTCTGCAATTGGTGTAATCAGTGCAGGGTATATCTCTGCAGATAATCAAGAGATATATAGCAGAACTCTTGAACTTGCAAGATCTAATGAGGAAAAAGTAATGAATGAATTTTCTGGATATGAGAATACATAGTAATGCTCTATAACAATCAGGAATTTGAGCACAGGTGGATGTGCCATGCTGGCCCCTTCATACATCTCCATTCTGAAAAGCGGATAGAACTTGCAGAGAGTCCCCACAGAATACAAGTGTCCTGAAAATATGAAGACCATATTGTTCTCTCCTGTAATAATCTCTCTGGCCCTTGCAGTAGAGGGAAATGTTCATCAAAGAAAACAATATCAAATAAATGAGGCTTTACCACCCTTTGTGAGTGGCACCCATAGGATGCTGAGGACAAATAAAAAGACCTCCCATGCATGATAAAGTAGTTTGGGAAAAGATTTGTAGCATCAAAGCCATCTTTTCCTTCCTCTTATTTCCAGACTCACATCAAGTGAGAATGAGGCAAAGACTCAGTAGCAGACCTATGAGTTCAGATCCCTTTTATGGAGCCCACTCATTCAGTGGGAACACTGACCTGCACAAAATTTGCAAACACACTCATCGGTTTCCTTAAGACTTAGGCCTCCCCACACACTCACTCTTTGAAACAGAAGTTTAAGGGTGCTAATGAAATCAGTGGAAACTATGACAGCTGAACACCTCTAAGCATCAAACCATTTATTTAAGAGCCTAAATATAGGTTTTAGCTGTTTACAGGCATCCAAGATTGAAATCTGGCCTGTGCAAACCCTTATTCCTATTTGTCATTCTCTGTGGCTTCCAAATAGTTTTTTCCTTATGATATGTGACATGTGCATTTAAAATATATTTTTAATACCTGCTTCTTAAGAAGACCTCTAATTATAATAGAACTAATTTAAACCAACATATGTCATTTTCTATTCCTCTTCTTATGATTAAAGAGGAAAATGGTGATAAACCCAGCATTATTTTATGGTAATTGTTGGAGCAATTATTTCCCATCACCTCATAATCCCATAATGGATTTCCATACATGGAAGCACAGACACTGGCATTTTACCTTCCAGAAGGGAGTAAGAAGGACTGCTGGAGAAACCTTCACTGCTGTCCATACTAGAACCCTATCTGTGCAATCAGTCTTCATGGTTGTTCTTCTGGCAACTTCCCTGTGCATTAATACATACTTGAAATTCTAGGCTACCAAATGATGATTTGGTAAATACACTTACCTGCAGTGAACCACCATTGGTGTGCTATCATGTGCTCTACTTGCACGGATGAGTTTTACAAAATGGATAATTGGTGCAGTAGTTTCAGGGACTCCATGTTCTGGCCAAGAAGTAAAGTTACACTGCCGCACCATCATGCAGTCTCCATGCTGAAAAATACAAAATAATGCAGTTTTTACAGAAGAAATGCTACAGAAGGTTCAGTAAGGTATATGTAACCATCTCTGTAATTTCATGTAAAAAATAAAGTTAGAATAGCATAATAATTATAGGATTTACTGGCATGAAGGGATAATTTGTTGTTCACAGAACTTCTGGGATGTTTTTTGAGGGATGGCATCAAGTCCATCTTTCAGGAAGTATTAGTGACTTCAAGCAGTCAGTCTTCATTTGACTTTAGTCATTATATCACTGTAATTTGTAGATTGCGGGTTGAAGTTTCTATGGCCCATTTAGAAGTTTATTGAGCTGGGATGACAAATCTGTTCAGGAAAAAGCAACCATTCTAAGACTGATCCAGTGTAGTGAAGGCAAACACACATACATTGGTAAACATAGATACATTTTCTTTCATGCTCTCTCAATCAGAGCAGCAGCAACAGTAAACCTCAAAAAATAGGTTATGATCTGATACCTAGATTACTTTTGAAGGATGTAAAAATGAAAGAACAGGATCATGCCAAAGGACTGTCTAGTTCAATATGCATTTCCAACCATGGTCAAAAAAATGTTAGGGAACATTATAAAACATGACAACAATATATCTGTAGTTCCCCAGAATATCCTTTCCATTCTTAATAGTTTTTGACTTTTGAGCTGCCTCAGTCAGAGACAGTAAACTGAAATTTAATAATAGTACACGTCAGTATTTTCTTCTACTGATTTATGGAGATTTTTTGAATCCCTGTAAGTTTTTAGACTTCACAATATCCTGCAGCAAGGAGTACCACAGTTTAATCAAATGTGTAATGAACCAGTTCCTATTTTTTTAGATTTCTTTTGAACCAATTGCTTGCTTCTTTCTTATTGCAAGAAATATTGAACAACTGTGAACAAGTATGTGTGGCAATTACTTTGTAGTTGTACTATTTTTTTAAAACTGATCAACATGGAAGAGGAGTTACTTTGCATGCACAATGGCAATGGTTTTGAGATATTTGCTTCACATACGCTTTTTACCTTCACTGGAAGATCATCAAGCATCCACCCACTTGTGAATGGATGTACAATCTTAAAACCAGCAATACAGCACATTTAATGACATGCTTATAAAGGGCATAGCTTCTTGTGCAAGGTAGTTCAGCTATAGTAAATGGATCACCCAGTCAATTCAGATTATCTTCTTTTCAGCCTCACCCTCATTAACACAAGTGACTTTGCATTTTACTGGCATTCATTTTTATTCTAAATACTCCTTTTTCCAGTCTTGTTTCTCTATGCTCTATTTTTAGCTGAAAAAAAGGTTTATCTTCTCTCAATCATTTTTAAATGTTCAGTTTCTCTGTACTATCTGCACAACATACCCTTATGGGGTGACAGCTGAGACAAGGCCCTAGCTGCTGTGTGCCCTTTGGCACGTGCACATGCCACAGGGTGATAATGCCTGCATTTGGACAGCCAAGTTCAGGTCCTAGGATCTGGCTACACAACATACAACACAGATCAATGCTGGGAGTGCAAAAGAAAGCTGACCTAATTTTGGGTCATAATCCCCAGATTTCTTTTTGAGCCCGCCTGCTGCTCTGCCTTAATGCTGGGTTATAATTTTTCCAAGGCATGGAAACTGTAGTTGTGGATCATGACAAAGGTGAAGATCTCTTCTGTACCCTTACTTTTCCTTCCCAGCACAAAGCGTGGGAGTAATACTTATATTGGGTGAATCTCCTGGGGGTGGAGGCCAATGGCTTGTGGTACAATGCAAAGCAGCTGCACCAGAGAATCTTGCCCTTTAATCTGAGAGGGATACATTCAAAGAGATTTGTCTGATCCCAGAATGGTTAGCATTACTCCTTTCTAGAAGAGACACTGAGGTGTCCAAGCAGAAACTTCACCTCCCACCAGACCAGAGGTTCAGTAACCTTAAAAGGTCCTTCATAGCATGTTGGACATATTTCTGAGTTCTTTGTGACATATATTCTCAGGAAATAAAACATGAATGAAAACAAAATGCAGGACAACCAGGCAGTAAAATGTATATACACTGAAAGATTAAAAGAAGAATATTGAGGGAGTAGTTGGGTGGAATATAGCATATCTGATGTTCTTTGAGGTGTTGGATGAATTTTTTCAGTCAACTTCCAGTTGTGGCTTACCCTTTCAATTTTTAGATCTCTGATGGTCCAGTCTATTTGAATATCTTCCATCAGTTTAGTAATCACTATATCCCCAAACACAGTCACTGGTTTATTATCTTCTGGCCAGTACTGATGACATCTTATCTGCAGGGAGATGATTACTAATTAAATAAAAATTATCATATTATAATCTTGACAGAAATTACATACAGAATTTCCAGTTGTATCAAATGCTTTTAATTGGTTCACTGGTAACTTACACGCCCTTTTTCAAAACATTGTGTGAGCATCACAAGCGTTTTAGCTCTTGTCTCCCACACCATTCTCCAGAAATCACCCACTGTTCCTGGTAACGGTCCCTGAGTTGCAATAAACTCGTTTGGACATAAATAGCCCTAAGAAAGAGAAAATATTTAATACATAATGGTTGGCAAGGAAACAAAAGAGTTTGCATGTGACTCATAGTTGTGCTTGTATCTGCCATGCCTAAGGCTAAAACCTTGTCAGACATACTAAGCGAATTGGCATATGCCTGGTTAATCACTGCATGGCAGGCTGCCTTGGAAAACTAAGGAAGTAATGGCATTTTTTTTATAGTCCAGTTATGAAACAACACTCTACTGAAGTATGGGAAGTGCCATGGTAATATAAATGCATTTAGCAGAGAAATTACAGGGACATCAGGTCATCAAATCCCATTAAAAAATATCTAAGCCTTCATATTAGCCTTACCACAGATCCAGCCAGAGGCCACCAAGAACTATGTCAAGAGGCAGACAGCAAAGTAGAATTAAATAGTGCTAAGGAGCAGTGGAGCCAGGGAAACAACTAAGGAACAGTCTGAGAGCTAGTGCAAGTAATACACCCACTAATGACCTTGCTCTTTGGTGATTGTCAGGGATCTGCTGTAAGTTACAGCTGGAGCTTACTCAAATAAATGATCTCTGATGAAAGGTTTTCAAGAAACCTACTGTAGGTGTTGACTTCTATTTTAGTGTTGGCTTCTGCTCTTTAGTTAATTTATAAATTGGTGTAAAACTTGGGGAGAAGGAAGTTTGTTGAAAAAATCTGTGTAAGTGCTGTGAGTGCACGAGTTCACCTGGATCTGGCTCCTCATAGAAAAGAAGCATACCTGCAGGAACTATTATGTACTACAGAAAGTCTAAAATAACAACAGTGGCAATAATAGCAATAAATTTATGCTGTAGAACTAGCAGTTTATAATATCACAGAGTTCTGCTTATTGCTCAAAATGACTGACACAGTGTTTTATAGCACCACCAAAGCTTCTTGTTGGAATTATAGCCCTATAATTCACAGCTGCCTGTTGCTTACTCCATTTATAATATACAGAACAGGTGGCAGTGGGAAACTATGCTAATCCTCCTTAGTTTAAGAGTGAGGTGAGAAACAATAATTCAGGGAGCTCACAGTTCAGTTACTGACTTTGTTTAACCAATGAAAGCAAAAGTAGCAGCAGAGCTCCCATTTGTTAAAACTGTATACCAGACTGCTCTTTTCCTCTCTTTACAAATGTGCATATGTAAATAGACCTAGGTGATTAGGTATGTAAATACACATACATATTGCATGTTTCCAGCTATATGCATTTATATATTTATACATCTACAAATATGGAAAGTGAGAGCATATAAAGGGAAAAACTTTAGCCTTGAGAAACCACAACACTGGAATTGCCTATTCACTGATGAATGGTCACCTAAAATGTATGCATACGCGCAAAATCTCAGCAGGGAACACTCTGTAGCTGGATTTTGCATCTGTTTGGAAGTTGCTGTTCATGTTCACTGCCTAAGGCTTGGCCTGTCAGTGATAGAAGGATAAAGACTAGGCCATGCTCCAAGTTGCCTGCTTTCCTTCTCAGTCACTCTGTGTATGGTCCCAGCATCAAGTGGCATGGTTCTTCCTATCTGCTAACCCTCAGAACAAAGACATTCCATAAAAAGGCCATAAATAGCATTTGCTGATGAGAAAGGAAGATCTCTCAGCTCTGTTGCTTATTCTCTGTAATGTCTCTTAGTTACCTGGAAATAACTATTTCTACTTTCCTTTGGGTCGTCTGTTTAGACTACAGTCTGCATGCCTTGCTATGTGTTTGAAAAGTGTTTAGTGTAAACCAAGTCTTGACTTCATGGGAGATCACCAGCCACTGCTAGAAGAGATTAAATGCATAACTATAATTCACACTTTGAGCTTCAATAGGACAAAAATGAGATAAAAATAGAGATGAAGAATTTACTGAGCACACTATAAGAAAATGGAAAGTCTGGGAAGAAAGCTGAGGATGAAAAATACAGTATTACTTTCTTCTTCAAGAAACCTACTTTCATTTTCCTCCATCATAACTTTCACAAAATAATAAGGAACATGCCAAAACTGTTAGCCACTTCTATGAAAATTTTCAGTTCAGTAATCTTTGCATTGTCCTATTCATATACAACAACTTTAACTCCAGAATCAAGAGACCAAATAACACCTATTTAAACAACTGACCTCAGTGGGAGTTCCACTATTGTCTTTAATGATAATGATATGAGATAATTTATAAAAAGGAATTTGCTGGACACAGTTTTGATTATTACTGGAAATAATTTCTTAGCAATGAAAATGGGACATGTGTACTTTTAAATTTTCATATTTAGTGACACAGGAGCCACTTGAATAATGCCATGGCAACAGTGGCTTTCTTCTACCAGAAAACAAATACAGTAAAAATGTGAGAGACTTTCTACTTACAGACACATAGCTGGCATTAATGTAGTCAGATCCAGGAATACCAGCATCAGGCATCAGCTTTACTCTGTTGTTATTATCTATCATGGAAGTAAAGTCTAGTTAACGAAAAGATTCATTCAAAAACCATAAAACATGTAAAAAGTATTCCTGGAGTGCTAAGAAATAAAAGAATAGTGTTATTTTTGCTAATCTAACAATATTTGACAGAGTAGAACACTAATTACAAAGGTAATTTAAACTTCTTCCATTACTGTATAGTCTTTCTTTAATGTTCCAGACATGTTGTATATAATACTTCTTAATTTAAATGGTGAATGGGCCAAAACCTCCAGTGTGATGTATATATGGGGGGATTCTCTACCTGAAAGTATCCTGTGTACTTCAAGCCATGCTGTTCCAGCACACACAACTTCTGTGTGAATCAGAGAGTAGGGTCAGGGATCTGATAGTTTTTTTCTATATACTTGCTGACCAGGTCTCAGATCTGATTCAGATTCTAGCACTTTTCCATAGTTTTAATTTTTGGATGTAAGGTTAAGTCATTAAAAAAAAAAAAAAAAAAAAGAGGGTTTCTGATTTGGTCCCACAGCACAAATGCAGAAATTACAATATCCAAGAAACATGTCATGTGTACCAGAAACACCAGAATATTGGTGTTTGGTCCCCAACTTAGTAGAGACCATTGGAATAAAAAGTTAAATATTTATGAAACATGTCTGTTTATGTTTTATTGTGTGTCATGAATATAAATTTTTAGTGACTGTATCTTAGAGTATGACTTGAACATGGAAGTAGATAGCAGGAGCAGCTGCTCTGAAAAGTTAATAGCACAGAATGTAGCATTATTAACCAAGGAATCCCATGCACTCCATCTCACATCACAGCTAATGCCTAAAATAATAATGACATTTCTTGTCTTATTAACTGAAAAATGAAGCAGTGTTGAGTATAGAGAGACAGACTCCTGTCTCCTGTGATAATATCTAGCCTGGGCTTATAAGTTACCATACAGTCACTCTGATCTTCTGTGCAACCTTTGTAGCACACGTACACATATCCACAAGAAAGCATATCTAGACTTCTGAGGTAGCTGAATGCATAAACATATGGATTGTATATGTTTAAAAAATTACTTCTTTCTAAAGGGGAAAAAAAAACAATGAGGAAGAATGTTAAAGAGTTTGCTACATGGCTTGAATTACAAAGCCAAGAAACTATTGAGGCTACAGTTTCTTGCACCTGCATATTAAAGCTTGTGAGAGCAAGTTGAAAGCTATTTGCAAATAAAACTGTCTTTAAAAAAACCCACAAAGTAAAAACGGATTACTCAACAGAAAATTATTTCATAATGTGGACATGATTGTACTGCCATTTCAAAGACAGATCAAAAAAAAATACACTTGCAGTCCAAATATCTGTTACACTACTGAAAGTAAAGAGCAAAATTTAGAAGTTGGTCAGTAAACACACATACATGGCTTTATGTTTGGGAAACGATTCTTAGACCTGTTCCAAGGCAGATCAGCATCAGTTGAAGCAAGGTCTTCAAGAAACTTGGGAAGTTCCTACAGAGGAATAAATGTTTGTTGGAAAACTTTTGCACTTGAATGAATTTAAAATATGACACACTCATCCAGTAAGAGGAAAAACTCCAGTTCTGCAACTGTGCATTTCTAAGAATAGCTGGAAACATTACAGAGCTTTCCACCTCACTGTCAACCCCAGTAACACCAGCAGTGTTGGATACAGCACTGCAGACAATGCTGTCAAGTTGAACAATTAAGCTTACATGAACTTTCACCTTTACAAGCCTGGATGAAGTCAGTCTATCACCTTTTGCAGTTCTTTTCTGGTTTTTTACATGAAGTCACATGCTTGGTTACTATGCCCTACTGACTCAGCCTTAGTCTTGAATAATGCCTTTTCCTGACTCCTGTAACTTGGGAGGTTTTGTGGTACAGCATGAGAACTGATGAGAATTTAATTGAGTTGAGACAACTGGCAATTAGCTATTGTTCATGGGACTGTTTGTGAAAGGGGTGGCAAGAGATATCTTGGGTTGTACTGCAGTTTCATAACTGGTCATTAGTTCTGTTACTGGAGGACAGAGAGATAAATCATTCATGTTGAGGCACTTATTTGATGAGGATGTTTGTGTGCATAAACAGGTATAATTTACAAAGTTGATTAAAAGAGTGGAGACAACTTGTTAATGGAGGAAATGTGTTAAAAGTGATGATCTCATCGTGGTGTTAAGAGAATAGAAAACTCAGAAAAGGCAGAATTCCAAATATATTGTTAACTTTAATAGAATTTCCCTTTGCTTGACAAATGTTATGCAAATGCAAATCTGTTTTTTATATCTAAGATATAAATTAAGAGATCCACCTCTTGCTTTGAATGAGTACAATACAAAATTACTCTGCTTGTGCAGAGTAATCCCTTCAAATTTGTATTTTAATATTAGTGGTTACTGTCTGCATGGGCTACTTCCAAAAGTTGGGCAGATAGCCTTACTTTCAGGCTCAATATTAATTATTTTCAAGTGCCCTTTTGCCCAGGTATTTGAGACAGTTTGTATTTTATAAATAGAATTTAATGGGAATCTACTAGCAAATAAATAAATAAATGAGAGAGGTAATGAAAAATGAAAACCAGGACTGTTTTACTGCAGTGCTTTTCTTTCATTGTTAACTCAAGTATTTTGTCAGCCTTGTGTGTAAAACACAGTTAAAGGGGGAGATGTTAAAATTCCTCTCATTCAGAAAACTGAAACTCTCCCACAAAGTTTCTGTCATTGAATGTTTTCATGAAGGAAGAACATACACAAAATGCTTATTTTGCATTTTGCAAGTGTTTTGGGCTATGGAATCCCATATAATGTGAACTTCAACTTCCTTCATTTGCCTCACTCCTCCAAGTTTTAGCTTGACAGTTAACTTGTGTAGAGGCAGCACCATTTACTGGTAGCAGTTTGTAGTAGAGAGGAAACAGAGAAGCAGATTTTGTTATTTTCATAGTAATGCTTCCATGGCTGAACAAGTGCTCAAAAGTCTTGTATCAATTCTCTGCATTAGCAGGGATTTCAGCCTTAATTATTATTTTCAGATTTGGGAAAAGACTATTTGTGTTCCCAGACTCCATGACAAATTTTCACAGAAACCATGTTTCTTTGCAAACTCATACAGCTTTGAAATAAACAATTTGCATTTTGTTTACTGCAGTACTTTTATGGCACTGTGGTGACATTTTGAAGTATTTCATTCTTTTATTCATGAACAAAACTTATCATAAAACAAGTATTATACTAGTATTTCTGTTTCAGTAATTTTCCAGCTACTAAAAAAGCTTAAGTTCCCAAATGTATCGAGAGACATAGGAATCAGCTTGAAAGCTGGAAGTGTGAATAGCGGTGAGGTGGTGCCCATCATCAGTTACTTTGGCTTCTTATGGTTTCTTTAAATTTGTCTTCTCTGACAAGAAATGGATCTAGGTCCATTCTGAGGTCCGGATTCCCTTCTCATCACATTTACACACAGGTCATGTTCACATGTGGACCAAGATTGACCCCTGAGGATGTCCTGGCCTGGCAGTTTGGTCAGTCAAGCAAATTAGATGAAATCAGGAATGTTCATGGGTTACAAGACTATGTGAAATGGAAAGAGTCACATTTATACTGGAAAACTCCAAATCATGTTTGTTGCCCACAAATTGCCTATTGTAAATTATCTGTAGACTACTTTACCTACCAAAGCATATCTTAGAATTTTCCAGGAAGACTGCTAGGTCAAACAATCCAAATTCAACATAGGGAATATACTATCAGGTTATTAGTATAAATTATCATATTCACATGTTCAGTTTCCAATACACCTGAATTTACTAGACACTTTCTGGTCATGAATGTTAATATGTGAAAGTGTTACTGATAGTAAAACTTTCTATCTGTTCAGTCATGTATAATGTAACTATACTCATTCTTGCTCAAGTGAAATAACACTTCTGGTTTTAGGAAAAAATGTTCTTACTTTATTGCTGTGAGAATTTTATGGTGTTTTTTATTATTAAATCCAGACCAATTTTACCTAATGAGCATAACAAAAAAAAACGGTAGGAAAAACCATTAATCTTTATACACTTTTGTTAGTGTTCTCTTGGAAAGTGAAATATTATAATTTAGCAGAAGAAAAGCCAGTTGTTAAATCTCTATTTTTGTTAATCGAACTGGTAAATTATTCATGGTAAATTTATAAATCCAAAATAATAAAAATCACTGGACACTGACAAATTATTTTTGGGCAAATGACTGTATGGGTAAAGAAAGATAATGATGATAAAGATTCTGAAATAACAAGAAGTTATTGTTGAGAAAAAAAAATGATAGCCATAAAATATTACTTAATGAAGATAGTGAAAACTTTGAGATCTAAATTTGAAATGATACGTGTATTATATTATCTGTAATGTATATTTTGAGAACTAGGCTCTTTTCAGAAAGCAAGACAGGTTGGCTGTGTTTATCTGCTCATGCAAGGAGATGGAGACTATTCACATGGAAGCTATTCTCAAGAGCATAACAAATATGACCCACTACTTGTAGAGGAACAAAAAGCTAAGTAGCATGTGCAAACCTTTTACTTTCTGCACCAAAATCTATGAAAGGAAAACATTTCTGAGGCAGTGGCAGTATGACTGGGGCCTTAAAATTTCACAGAATGAACATTAACTCTGTTTTTGGAGTCATCGTCACTCAGGAAAATGAACATATTTATAGCAGTTAAATATACCTGTGCATATGATAGAAAACTCTAAATAACTTGTTCTTAGGTAATCTACGTATACAACACTACATATGTAAAAACATAAATATGGTGGTCTTGAAATGTTGGAGACTAAAGAAGATCATCTTTGGCTGACACTAAGGTGAATAATTCTGACCAGGTTGCCGTATAGACTGCAGAATCCAAATCAGTGTACTATTACTTTCTAAACAATCAACCTGGTAATTGGGTATTGATTATCAAGGCCAGAGTCCTTCATGGCCTTGCCTGCTTAAAATGGACATGAAATGTGACACATGAAACGACTGAAGGTCTTGCGATGTTGTGACAACTGCTAGCAACATACCGAAAATTCTTCCTGAAACTTTAGGTTGTTGTTTGTGCAAAGCTCTTCAACATGTTGTAGAAAGGATTTCTTGCTTATTGGCCTGAAAATAAGGACAGAAGAATTAGAAACCCATAGGGAATGTCTTTGTCATTCTTTTTATTTAACTGTAGTTTGTTAATAAGCAATGTTTTCCAGTTCAATGGAAACTGATACTTACAGAAAATGATAAATTGCTTACAGCATGCTTATTTGATTTCTTTTCGATCACTTAAAAGGGAAACATTTTATCCCCTTGTTGTTCCCCTTCACAAAATTTTTAATGTTGCTAATGTTAAGAGTACTGTAGGCTATGATTGTTTTTATAGGTAACAGCATTTCAAGGCAAGGTTTTGACATTAAAGTAAATTTGTGAACTTATTATTGCATTCTAAGCTACATAATACTTCTTTGTCACACTGAAAACATTTTATACTTTGCAAGGTTTTAGACATATAAAATATTGCGGTGACCTCATTCTCATAATGACATGGTTTTTAAATCCTGAGGAGGTTAAATAACCCTGTATTACTTCCCAAGCTAAAACACAGACATGCAGGCTTCACCCCAGAGAGAGAGAAAGCATTTCTCCAGTTACCATGCAATTAGTCATGCTTTTATGATTTATACGCAGCTTGGAATTTTTTTCTAATAAACATAGAGGAGGGAACCACACGTTGAGACTCATCAATGAACGCAACATAAAAATCTTTAATAAACTTACTTGATGGATTTTCTATAACTAAGTAACCTGCAACAGAGATTTTTGTTAAGTATAGCAAGCTGAGAGATAACCAATATTGTGCATGTTTATAGATTCTAGATTAAATACCAAGTAACTAAAGATTGGTTTCCCTTATGGATTCAAATTCAGGTATCTTTGGGTGATTGTCTTCATTAGTTTTTGTCTCAGGTATTGGCAGATATGGATAACAGTTTCTATCTTTCTCTTTAAGTCACTTCACAGTGCTCTGGGCTCATATGGCCCTGGGAAACCCATACTTGCTGCACACCATTACATACATATTTATAGGCTTTATTTTGCATTCTTTACCCAATATCATCCTTCTAAGGACCATTTCAGACCATCAGGATAGGATTAATCTAACTGAACACAGACACCTATTTCTTAGTCACTGGATTTCTTTTATAATCAATGAGGAGAAATAGGTGTAATTTCATTTCATTTGAAGCAGATATCTAAAATGAGTCACAGATGAATCATGCTACTGGTGTACCTCTACAGAAACCACAGCTATGGTAGTTTTCCTAAATACTTTAAAAATTAGTGTCCTGGTTTCATGTTCATTTTTCACATGTTCACTGCTGTTTCTGTATACGTCAATTTTAAAAACTGTGATACATATTAAATCTTTAACTTGATCTCACAGCAGGTTTCATGAAGATAGTATATGAGCATCTACACTCAGGGCACTTTCAGATGGCCTTGAAACTTGGTCACAATTGCTTCTGAATGTATTTAGAAACCAGATTTTGAGCACTCAGACCCACAAACCTTGTCTAAAGGACCAAATAAAAAAGTTTGTAATAATTCAGTTTAAAAGATAACCTGCTCCTTCAAAAAATTCTAAGTACCCCTTTTATGTGTCTATTCCTCCAAATACACATTCTTGCAGAAAATATGACAAAAAGTATTCTCTAATACAAATGTCTACTCTACTGCTGTCATAATTTTAGTAGAAAAGGAAAAAATTGCTTTAAAATAGTTGGTTTATGAAGTTATTTGTAATTATTTAAATTTAATTGAGATGATAAAATGAGATTAATACAATTGCTGAATAATTTATTATTAAGCTTCAGGGAAGTTAATTTCAAGGCTACTAAGGATGCCTTTGTGATGCATACTTTGTTAGAACTGTTACACTCAAACAAAGCAAACTGGCTATGAAAGCCTCACTGGATCAGTCTCACTGGAGTTAAAAGTATTCACAGAAATAAAGATGCTTACTAAGACAACTGAAGGACAGCTTCAGAGTGAAAAAGAAGGCAATAAGATAAGAAAGCATGCAACTCTTTTTATTCAGAATGTTTAGACATACAGCTTGTGCTTATTGTATCACATAAGTTATTTGCATTACGTGGCAGATGAAACTACCTTCTAGTAGTATTGGCAACATTATAGAGCTAAAGTTTCCTAACAAAAAAGGATTTTTAATAGCTGTACCAAAGTACTGCACACAAATATATATTTGTCTTTGAGCAGAACAGAAATTTTTTGTAGCCTTTTTTTTCAGGACAAAATTATAAGCAGACTTTGAAGGGAGGTTACACTTGTTTTTCCTTTGAATTCACCTATTTTCACCATAGAACAACAGAAAAAAGTCATGTCCCAGTTGGCATTCCAGTAATTTTTCAAATACAGTTAGCTCTCAATTTTTTAGCCATGAGGGGCTTACTGCACATAATTTGCAGTAAGAAAATGCAGCTTGGTCATTAGGGAATAAAAATTAATTCTGTGTTGTACATAAGAAATCCAGGTATGCCATTTAGCACTTCAGTGCTGAAGGTACCTGGATCCAACAGTATAACTTTTTTTAAGAAGCAAGGCATTTATGGGTTGATACTTAAACCTATCTGTGGGAATTTAAGTGAAAGACTCGATTTTTAGAATTACTGAACTGTCACACTTCTGTTAGTAGCAAGTGCACATAGCAGTGGCTTGGCAGCTCAGAAAATAAGATGATTTACTTTAAAATGCCTATAGGAAAGTTAATGTCTAACTTGTCTAACTGCGGCAAAGGAGTTGGCTTTGCTGTGTAAGGATCTTCAGAAGGGATGAATTTTGTATTCTCACTAAATACTTCCAGCAGTGCTCTGTTTCACCATCCTTAGGCTTAAAATAATAGTATTTTTTCTATGTCTCTTGACTTAGAATACATAGTAATAATCTTACAGTATTTTGTCAATGAACAAATACTCATCTATCTGTAATCTTGTCCTCCACATTTCCCAGTGTTTTTTATAAAACTTAAAAATATAAATATCACTAGATCTTGATAAGCACAATTTAGAATCAAACCATGAAGTTGAAAATTTCCCTATTTCAGCTGGACCATTTCAGATTCCCACTTGTCTGACTCTGAAATGAGGAAAGAAAAACATTCTCTAAGATAAAGAATGCTTTATTGCCTTAAATCTGATTTTCTTTTAAAACAGTGTATTGTTTCATGTGTGGGGTTTTTTTGAAGACTATCAAAAATCTGAATCCCACTCAGATTACTTGTGATAGAGCTAGAAAGAAGCCATTTATTTGTGTTGGCAGTGATAACTGAAGACATATTGTCACACAGACTCAGCTTTCTCTCTGGGTCAATCATCTGAAATCCACAAGGAATTAAAATTTCGTCCAACCAGAAAACTACAGAAATTACTATGTAGGCAAAAGGCTTAACTCATAAGCACCACTGACACTTCCTAGGACCAACAGAGGAACTAATTTTTAATAAGTTAATTGAAAGCAATACGGAGCTTAACTCTTCCTACATATTAAAGGCCTAAGGAAAGAGAACACATGGTCATTTCTTCCATTGTACCAGGACATATACATTCATAAACATTGTTCTCCTGGGACACAAAATTTAGTAATCAGCTGTCAAAAATAGGCTTCCTGAAAGGAAAGTTGTTGAAGAAAAAGACAAGGCAGAAGCCATGCCTATCCTTACTCAAAGGAAGACAGGTCTGTCTACACAAAGAAAGAATTTGGCTGGTCTATAGAAATTACTGTGTGTGCAAAATTGTTACCTCAAATATAGACACCCACTGAATGCATAGTATATAGGAAAGATAAGATCAGACAATCATTTCTATACAATACTTTTCCATAAGGAGTTCTAATTACCTAGTGTTTACAAGGGCTACAGTGTCTGTAATGCAGAAATATTTCTTCTGACCCCATTTTCTTGACAAGCTGTCTCACATAGAGTGAAACAAAAGCCTCAAAGGATCAACTACAAGGTGCAATTTCTCAAGGAAAGATTTTAAAAAACTGGAGATCTAAATGGCTTTATCCTTGCTGCAGAAAGCACCGCAAAAGTAGAGTGCCAGAGAGGCTGTCTCCTAGGTAAGCACCTGGAACAAGGAAGAGTTACTTGTATCTCACCAAACCTGGCGCACCCTGAAAATTTAGGGACAGATTCTATTCACAGAAGATCAGGGTCTGCTTTGAAGGGTGACTTGGCAAACCCTGTGGAGCTGTTGTAAAAGGCAAGTAATGAGAGCACCCAGTATATGTATATCCAGTGCGCTTGATGAAAAAGTATTTAATTCAGTTTAGGTTGATGGGCTATATATATTTTGAACAAGGTTGCTTTTTACTGTTATTAGCTGTCTCACACCATCTCCACCATCAGTGCAACATATGTCCCAAACATTCAAAGTTAGCATTTTGAGTTCATAAGGAAGATCTAATTTTCCACTAAATTCAGTAGGACTTAATTCCCTGCATGCCCTCTGAAAATACACCCAATTGATAAATTGCTTAACAAAAACTTGGTGAGACAGACTGTATATGTGCTAGCTAGTATTAGTAATTTTAGACACTGAAGTTTGTCAATAATTTTTTATTATGATCATTATGTTAAAAGACCACTACTGGAACTGGGATTTTCCTCTAATTTCCTGGTCCAAAAAAAAAAATGTTACCCACAAAAAAATTTCAAAGATGTCAAAATGGAATGCTTGGCACATTTAAATTTCTCTTTTTCTACTCAAACTGACTTTTGTAGCACAAAATACATCATATTCAAAAAGCTATAAAAATGTGTGAAAGGTAATGTTTTGATTAACCTATACTGAACATTTGCTGGGCTTCAAGCTGTTGAATTTTTGATCTTGGAATGATAAAAAGTATTTCCAGTCATATTCATACAGAACAGAAAAATCTTTTTCTACTTTATTGTTTTTCTCATGAGATACCAGCTGCAAAAATTTTCTCAGAATATGAGCCAAGGTCATAAACCATGATTCACTAAGTATAAGAGAATGTCTGAAGAGACAATGGATGAGGGGCAGTCAAGAAGGATCTCATGAAGCAGGGTATTTTGATTCTGTGGATGAACTGTGTCAGCTGCATGTGCCTTTTTTGATTTAGAGTAGCTAAATAATATAATGTCAGAGAAGTGACCAAAAACCTGGTTTCCCCCTTCAAATGAGCACTGAATGGGATGATTAGTAGGTAGAGGAAAAAAATCTATATTATTCTTCTATCACCTAGGATTTTCACACAAACTCCCCATTGCCCTTTCAGGGTAGGAACCTGGACCAGATTTCTGTTGATTTACTGCTATCTGAAAAATACAAACATGCCAGTCTGGTAAAGAAATCTGCCCACCTCTGCCCTCCTCGTACACTTGCAAGATGCCACGAACTGAAACACAGCAAGTTCTGCAAACACAGATGAATAGCTGCCTAAATGCGGCCAGTGTCGATTGTGCAGATGCAGTGATGCCCATTCCAAGTGCATGGGAAATTTGTGAAGGTTAGACTGTAGTCATCAACATTAAATACAATAATTAAACATGCTAATATGTCACTGCTTTAACCACAAATCATGAGAATGATAGGGTCAACACAAGAACTGGGACTGTAATTGACTTGAACATCGTTTTTCCCCAATGGCAACAGGTACAAAGGTTCTTTCATTATGCAACTGTGGAAGTCTAAAAACAGGAAAAAAATATTTTAGTCATTAAGTTTTGCAGTAAGCTGTCTTGGTAAATGCTGCCATGCTTCTGCCAGCTCCTTGATATAACTCATTGTTACCAGGAAGGATGCTACTATATTAAAGACAGGTACTAGAGACACCTAAAATGTCCCTTTTGGCTATTGACTTTACTAGAACAGAATATTACACATAGTAAAAGATTCTTTGAGACTTAAAAAGCCAAAATAAACTGAAATATTTTGAACAGATAAAGGATATCCTGTGCCTCATTACCCCTCATGTTATCTAGGAGAGAACCTCAGGACATTTTCTGTCTTCCAGCTGAAAAGATATCATGAATCCTGTCCTTAGGAGCTCTCAATTAGTGCCTGCACTTCAAACTTCAACAGTTTGTCATAATGTTCAACAAAGGACCTGGGCAAGGAGCCTGCTGTAGCTTCAGTGCCACTACGGTTTGAAAAATAATAATCTAAAATTTTATCAGCTGCATCCTGTACCTTACAATGACAGCAGGAGAGAGTCTTTGCTTTTGACCATTAAAGGACAGTTGGAAGGAGGGAAGAGAAAAGTACAGATGGAAGGACATGACAAATTGCAAACCAATTGTGAGACTGACTCATTAAAAAAAGGGTGATGTAACTCAAACTGCTGAAGCACTGTTCAATAAAGGTCTTGCTGTGCATAAATCACATAATGAAGTGTACATGAGTATTAAATATTATAGTTTTCAATTACCCTTTAGAGTTTGAGACTGTAAAATTTTAAAATACACGCAATTTAGACAGAAAAGTGGTAGAATTGTATCTACAAACCAACAAAGGATATTTGACTGTGTGGATATGTTGCTGAGATTGTAGGGGCATAGTATGAAACAGCTGTAGTTTGTGTACTAAAGACAGCTGAGGAAAAAAAGATAATTTCTCTTAAGTATATATATCCTAACTTCCAAAGAAAAGAAACAGCATGTTTCTTATGTCACATTTGCACTACCTTTATTTCAAGGATATGTTGTGTATATCAGGGCTGTATTTCCATAATGTATTATAATTTCTATTTTAAAATTGCCCTGATTTATTTCAAAATGGTTGTGGAACTCCTATAACTCAACATTAGGGACTAAAAATATACATGATTTCATTATGACAAATACCTTTGTTTGTCATTAGAACATCTGCAAAGATTGACATTTCATTTTGATTAACTATATCATTCAATATAGCACGATAACACACAGGTTAAGAGAACAGAATGGAAAACACACCATGTTGCTTCAATAATACAAAAACTTACTGGATGACAAAAATCTCCTTGCGTCTAAAGAAAAATGAAGAGTATCTGGAAATAAAATCCATTAATACTTTAGTACATAAACAACATTAGTACTATTCTAATTCAGCTAACGATGTGAAAACAAGGTAATTTTGAAGATACATCAAGATCATTTATCTGAGGCAGAGTTGCTGCAGTGCATTGTCAATGGTTCCACCTTCAGAGGATGCTTTGCACTGTTATTAGCAGGTACTAAATTCTGCTATCTGAACAAGTGCCCTGCAGAGGACATACCCCAGACATTACATCAATGAGTTCCAGATGATTCCCAGTATGTTTTCTCATCTGTTACAAGCAGCCATTCTTGCGTGCTCTATTTTGAACAGGTTTGTACATGCAATCAACTTACTCTGTACCACACACAGACATACCCAAAAATCCCAGGTCAACAACTACAACCTTTCATCTTCCAGCTATTCCTAGTCTGAAACAGTAGGATATTTGGCTACTAGGGCCATTTTAGGGCTATTTTAGGCTTCTCATCTTTAAGGAGACTGCCTACCACAGTTTCATCTGTGACACAGCAGGGAAAATACAGGCAGGTGAAGAATGCTCACCAAACATTTCTAACTCAGTTGGTTGTCACATATTACTGATAATAATTATATTTATTTGGTGAATAATATCAATATTTCTGGCAGTCAAAAAGTGGTTTTCCTTCTGATAAATACCTGTGACAAGATTTCTTGTCAGATACAAAATATGAATTGCTGCATGCACCTTAAATGAGTAGATGTTAGGATAGCCAGTGTGCTGAGCTCCACAGAAACCCAGATGTTATGCCAATCCCTCTGTTTAAAAAAACCCCCGCTTTCTAAATATCAGTTAAACAATGACAGATTTGTTCTTGAGTTAGTTGACAGGGACTTCTAGGGGTTTGGCTTTTTCAAAAAGCCTGTGTAAGTTTGCAGCCTACACAAAATTTGGGCCATTAAAAAACTCACAAATTCTGCATGTTTAAAATATGTAGCCTCTCTTTGGCTAACACAGTTAAACAGTGATTTGCACTTAGATTTTTATCTTGTTGTAAAAAGAGCTTAAGATTAAGTGATTTTCTAAAAGCTAGTGAGAAGTGTCTTGAGGATGGAGGTCATTCTTTGAAAAAGGATCTCAGTGACCTGTGTAAATAAGAACAGCACAAACACTTCCAAACAAGCAAAGGTCAGAAAGGGGTCATGGCTACAGACCCTTTGGACTACTGTTTTGCCTAAGGAGTACGCTTACCGTGTAAATCTCTCATCCTTCAGCTCCAGGTCTGCCACTGTGATCAGCTGATCCAGTTTGAATTTCGTGTCAATAATTTCCGCATCTCGTGGGGAGTATGTGCCTCCCTCTTTTTGCTTTTGCCGAATTCTAAACAGAAAATAGTGAAAAATACACATGCAAAATATTTAAGGACACATAGGTCAATACTTTGATTTGACAGGCTGAAACTGAAAAATGGTTGCCAGGAATCCATCCTTGGCCTTTCTTCTTGTCTCCCTTCTAACAGTGTAATTTAGTCAAATACTGAATTTATGTTGCCTAAAATTCAGAAGAAAGAATCTAGGTGCTGTGCTCCTTTAGTTTTCCTACAAAAATTCTATGGTAATGCCTGAATAAAGCAGCTGAGTAAGAATAGAACTGATGAATGAACATCATGAATGAATGATGAAACTCACATCATGTGTGCAGTATGCAGCCTCCTTCTTTACATGGACATTTTGTTCACTATTTGAATTGAAACTCAATTTCTCTTCCACCTGTGGGACTTCTGTGTATTTAACTGATAAATTTAGAAAATAGAATTTAGAGTATTTACTTCATATCCAGCTGTAAATAGTATTAGGCATCATGATAACTATAACCAGCTGACACTCTGATCTGTCAATAGAGAAGTGGCTCTGAAAGGTTAAGAAAGGCTACCACTCTGATTTACCCTCTGGAAAAGATGGATTTGTGTCTTCATCTATGGAAGATTCCACCCTCACTAGACTAAATTCTTTGTGAGTCTCTCCCTTAGTTTCTACATAAAAACAAAAAAAAAAAACCCCACAAACCAAAAATCAAGACATTTTGGAATTACATTTATAGGATTGTTTCAACTCTTCTTTAAACCATTTTTGAGTGTTTTCAAACATGCTATGGCAAGGATATGTAAATCTCACCTTGCAAAAGCATATACTGCAGCCACCAAAAGAACAACTGAAAGTATACACAAAGTAACAGCAAGGATAACTTCTACAGATCTTCCTGTCGGTCCTTCACCTGCAACAGAAAGTGGAAAACTAATATATCATATATTCTTCAGAATTTCTAAAATTCTGACTGTATGAAATAGGGAAATAATGAAAGACAGACACATTTTGTCTCTGTATAACTGCACCCATTTTATGTTGGTTGAAAAGGTTCAAAAAAAAGAAAAATATAACAAAACCAGAAACAGTTTGTGTAAGGGTTCCTAAGCATTGCTGATCTACATAATACATAATTTTAATACAGATGTGTTAATACTATATGTGCAGATGTCACCTGGTGTTTTTCAGTTTTACCTGCTGAACAGGTTAAGGTCAGTCTATACTGCAGTAACATCAGCCTGAACACTGGCCTGAGGTCAGAACCTGCTTCAGTCTTTGTGCAGGACTACTGCAGCTCCTCAAGTGGAAAAGAAAGAGAACAACTCTAAAGCAATGACACTTGCAGCTGCCACTCACAAACACAATGATATTATTTTTAGTGGAATTCTAAGGGTGCTGAAGGAACTGAACCAGTGGTGAGATCTGAACTTTCTGGATTAATCTGCCTCGCTGACCATTAACTCATGTTCCTGGTTTATGTGAGAATTTGTGATATTGTTAGGAATAACCACCAGTAGGCCAAAAGTAATCATAAAGGCCTCGATGACTGAAAAGTAAAGGTGTTGGTATTCTAATCAGTCCTTCCAGGTGAGAATGAAAGCTCATTCAGAAACTGATAGACTACTTAGATTAGTAGTTTCTAGGCCTCGTCTTGAATATCTTTAGTGCTAAATTTCTGAGACTCATTTAATTTCCCACCCTTCCTGTAATCCTGTGCCTATAATAAAACTCACCCTCATTTTCCCTTAGGCAACAGTGAAAATAAGTAAAGCAAGGGAATACTACTGATGGTACTGTTCACTTTTGTTGACATTCACCTCCACTTGCTGATCCACTGCAGAAAAACTTAGTTCCTGTTTAGCATCAAGGAGAAGGAGAAAATGTACTGTTTTCTGCCATATGAAACTATTTCCCGCTCAAGGGACAACATCCTCCCAAGGACACACTGGGAAACACCACAGTCTTGGTTTCGTTTATCTCAAAAGACTGTGATTTTTGGATTAGAGAGTATATTTCAGTTGATCTGGACTGATGTACCTGAGAGAATGTGATTAAAATTCAAAATGATCCTTATTTATCAGAAGAAATCACCTTAAAACAGTGGGATGGAATTTTGTAAGATCAAGCGCATGGTTCTACATGTAGGCAGGAATAATCAGCTACAATAATACAGCACAGTAAACAGTTGGCTAGGTAGAAATTTATCAGAGATTATTGTAGACTGACACCAACGTGAATAAGCAATATCATGTCTGTATGAAGTTACAGACAATAGAATTCAGTATAGTTTGCAAAACACCTGAAACAATTCTTCCACTGCATTAGTAAAAGTTTAGATGCAACACTGGACACTACAAGGTAAGAAAACATTTAATCTTAGGTATAGATAGTAGAATAGAAAAGCAAGTACATACAAAAATGTTTCAGTGAGTAAATGAATCAAAAAGTTCCTGCCACTCACTTATCACTGTGATAAGGCAAAAATGTCAGTAATGTGAAAGAACAGAAGCATATCCAGAGAAACCTCTACAACAGTTCTGTTTTGCACTGAACTGTGAAGCCTGTGTCAAAATGCACAATTAACATCAATCTGAACAACGCAGATGTTATTAAACAAAACAGTGCTGGTAAAATGCCAACCAAGAATTAAAACCCCACATTTTCTCCTACTTCTTTGCAACAGGGGAGGACGACACATCTCTGTAGACATGTCTGTAGAGATAATCACGGGCATGGGAAAGGAGACCAAACAGAGAATGTCATGACATATAACTCTGAAGTGCTGCACTCAATACATGATAATAACAAACTGCAATAATAGAATATCATAAGGTCGCTTTCTATGTAAAAGACAGTGTCAGGAAACCCCATTTTGATTCTTTCCTATCTCATCAGATTTACAATTCACATGGAATAAGCACACTTACACGGGACTACTGATTGCGCCACAGTGATTTGCTGAACTAACCACCGGAGTTTACAAAAGGGTTACAAGCTGCCTTGATGTATTACAAATTTAAACAGTATTTATTACTGTATCTTAATTATCCCATGGAAAAATCCTGACCTTTCACTGTAATAGGGACATTAACTTTGCAATGAGAGTCATGGATTATGAGGAAGAAACTCCACCTCTCCAGCTCAAGAGGAGGGTTGTGGTATGCCTAATATGATTGGGTGGGTGTGCCCTATTAAAATATATCCTTTACTATAATTAAAAAACATTATTGTAGCTGTATATTCCCATAATTTCTGCTTCAGTGGTCCTCCCTAACAAAATTCCTTGTATTTACAAGACCATCTGACATGAGTCACAAAATGATCTCTCAAGGTTTTCCATATTTTTTTTCTGCTTCAAACATGTGACATTTAATTGTACCAAAAGGTTAACTGTCTGATTTTCCAGAACAAAGACCTACCTATTCTCTCAGTAGACTTAGAAACCAGAATGTAGGGGGTTTTGAACTGTTGTGAATAGCTCTGCCAAAATTCAAATTAGTGTTTCATCTAACAAAATGAAAGTCTAATGTTAGAAACCCAAAAATTTCAGTGGTTATTACTAAAGAAGCTAATTGATTTAAAATAAAATTGCAATTCTGATTTCAGGCAGCATAAATTCCTCTTGGAGAAAGGCTGATGTTATGAGTGCAATAGAAGTAACTGGGTTGCAAAGATTTATAAAAGCTGACTTTTTTGCATGTTTTCTGAGTTATATTTCTAGAGCAAGCTGGAAGTTCCTGTAACCAAAGTTTCTAGAAAGAAACACTTGGGCAAGGTTCCTCATGCTAAGTGTTTCAGGAGAGTGCTATATCTCCAATACCATTCAACTGCAGTACCTGCATCACTTGTGATGTATCAATTTGATGTTGATTTCACAGCACTTGTAAGAAGTCATGCAAAGAAGTTTTGATTATCTATTCCATGTAAGTTATGTAAGCTCTGAAATTTAGAAGCTAAGGCCAGACAAAAGTATGTTGTAGTCTGGCCTTAAAAAGCAGTGCTTGATGTTAAAGATTAACACAGAAAGCATTGGATGGGTGTGAGGAGACACAGATATCTGAGGAATTTATCCCTCGTTTTGGTTTTTTCCATATTAGATTTTATTCATCATACAAACAGATCTTGCTTATTTATCATGTACAAGGTAGAAAATGTCACAAGTTTTCAATAACAATGGATAAGGCAATGAATTACACTACCTGCTGCCACTAAGTATTGCAGATTTTTCTGTTAGAAAGGAGAAAATTGCCCAGAGGTCTGGATAGAGTTGGACTCATTTCCAGTGAACTTGTTTTGCCTGATTGGACACACTATCTTTCCCTTATTGGGAAAAATATTAGCTTCATTTGCTTAGATCTTTTAAATTCAGAACATATAAATACAACTTTTATGTTGCATTTTCCAGAGCATTCTGGGCTGGAGAAATAGCGCCAGATCCTTTCAGAATATTCAGGTAGTGAATCAGCATTTCAGGGTCTTCAGTATCAGATCATGTAACAAATTCCTAAAATGGATTAGATGAATAAGGGAGCTCATATCACAGAAGATGAATGCCAAATGAAAAATATGTGCCCACTAAAATTCTTCTGGGTACTCATCCAGTTGTCTTGGTGTGCATTTTGAGAAAGTCAGGGCTAATGCTTAGCTAAGTAAGTTTTTGACTTACAAATATATTAAAAGAACTTACAGATCTTATTACAGTCTGCTACAAGAGATGTCATTCCCAGTTTTAGAGGTGTATCAACATGGCCATGAGGGAATTATGTTTGATTTCAGACCAAATAACAACTGACCTATTGGCTAGTGACTTTAGAACCAGATGGATTCTCTTAGACAACATTAATTTATTAATTCAGATGGAGCTTTGTCTACTTCTAAAGGATGAAGGGGCTAAAGGGTCATGCCCTCAGATGACCTGCCATTAAGCTCACTGGAATATAATCATAGAATCATTTAGTTTGGAAAAGACCTTTAAGATCATCAAGTCCAACTGCTAACCCAGCATTGACAAGACCACTAAATCCTATCCCTAAGTGCCACATCTACACATCTTTTAAGTACCTCCAGGGATGGTGACTACCACTTTCCTGGGCAGCCTGCTCCAATGCTTGACTCTCTTTCTATGAAGAATTTTTTCCTTATATCTGATCTAAACCTCCCCTGACACCACATTTCCTCTCGTCGTATTGATTGTTACCTGGGAGAAGAGTCTGACACCCATCTTGCCACAACCTTTTCAGAGAGTGATAAGATCTCTCATGAGCTTCCTTTTCTCCATCCTAAATGACCCCAGCTCCCTCACCTGCTCCCCGCAGGACCTGTGCTCCAGACTCTTCACCAGCTCCATTATCTTTCTCTGGACATGCTCCAGCACCTCAATGTTTTTTGTAGTGAGGGGCTCAGAACTGGACACAGGATTCAAGGTGTGGCCTCACCAGTGCCAAGTACAGGAGGACAATCACTGCACTGGTCCTGCTGGCTACACTGATACAGTTCAGCCTGTATTCCGGATACAGGCCAGGAGGCCACTAGCCTCCTTGGCCACCTGGGCACATGCTGGATCATGTTCAGCTGCTGTTGACCAGCACCCACAGATTCTTTTTCCCTCGGGCATCATTCCAGCCACTCTTCCCCAAGCCTGTAGCACTGCACAGGGTGACTCAAGTGCAGGATTTGGCACTTGGCCTCATTGAATCTCATACAACTGGCCTTGGCCCACCAATCCAGCCTTTCCAGCTCCCTCTGCAGAGCCTTCCTGACCTCCAGCAGATCAACACTCCTGCCTAACTAGGTGTAATCTGCAAACTGACTGAAGGTGCCCCTGATCCCCTTGTCCAGGTCACCAACAGGGACATTAAACAGGACTGGCCAAATACTGAGCCCTGGGGAGCCCCACTAGGGACCAGCTGCCAGCTGGATGGAACTCCATTTAACCACCATTCTTTGGGCCCAGTCATCCAGCCAATTTTTCACGTGGCCAAGAGTATCAAGTACTGGTTCTACATCCAATAGAGAAGGAAAGAGCAGAAAGAGAATGGCTGCTGGAGGTTTGCCAAACAGGATGAACTATCCTGGCATCATGGTATTTTTATTGTTATAATTGAATCTCTGCAAACAAGCTTTGTCAATGCTGCCTCTTCATTTAACAGTCCAGGCTGACATAGAATCTCTTGACAACCTCAAAAGGACATACAAGGCAATGGATATATTTCTTCAGCCATTCTAGTTAACAAACATAGAGATTACTTACTTCATGGAAACCACTGTATTAAAAAGAAACTGAATTGTGAAGACTCTTTAGAAATAGAGAAATACTTTAGTAAATGACATTCTTCTTACCTAATGTTTTGACAGGGTCAGAATAGTCGGAATCTGTAAACTGTCCTTTAATGTTAGTTGCTCTGAACTTAAATCTGTGAAAGAAAACCAGAAAAGCTAATGAAATAAAGTTTATGTGTATTTTCTTAAATATTGTTTCACTTACGAACTAAAAAATATTTTTAAGTTTAGTGTAATATAATTTGGAATCATTATTCACCTGCAAAAGTGACATCATGACAGATATCAATAACTCAGTGCCAAAATCTTAAATTTCTGAAAAACCCTGATGTGAATTATTTATCTTGAATTTGAATTTATTTAATTTAAGAACTCAATAATCATCTTCTTTCGTTTGAAAAATTTTGTAGAAAATTTATCTCCCATATCTGTGCTCAGCCAAAAAATTTTAAATTAGATATACATAATGATAATTTCAATGTCCACTTTTCTAATTGAACTATATGTTTTGAGTGTTTGCATAAATCTATATTTCACTTAAATCTTTCTCTTGGTCAAACATAGAGACAAACGTACTTACAGGTACTGCTTTCTTGGTTTCAGTGGGCCATTACAGATTTTGTCTTGACTGGCTGGTATCATACATGTAGTATCAGCGCCTATGACATATATCTCTTCTTTCCCACTCATGTCTTCTTTTCCTTCTATACATGGTGGGTTTGGAAAGCCTTCATTTGTAAAATACAGCCTCGGTTTGTTGAAGTAGGCATCATACCACTTGGTAACATTCCCATCATGCTGAGCTATTATCAAGAAAAGAAATAATAGATACAATTTACATTCTAACCAGACTGCAATTAAAGAAGTTACATAAGAAATTATTTTTTAAGAGCTTAGCATGCTATTGGTGCCATTTACACAAATAAGTCTATAACTGAATTTGCACTTAAACCCAAACTTCCTTACTATCCACACTATCTGTGTTTTGTTAACTCTGAGTAAGCCAACTAAATCACATCTAGAAATTTTGAGGGGCAATTTCACACAGCAGCTCTGCCTTTGGATTATATTATTTATGCAAGACACTTGACTTTGAACATGACTAGCTAGCAAGCCAGTAAAAAACCCTTTAGTCAGAAGACAGTAAAGATTCATAAATTAAATTACTAGATTTCCGTATGTGGATGGAACCCAGCAGCTCATGAGAAAAATCTTCACAATGTTGCTTAGCATGGTATTTGTTCATCTTTCAGCTCAAAAGAATCTTCACAGCAATAGCTATGAAGTAAATGTCTTTAGGACTAGTGTTAAAATGCAAAGTTCAGAAAAAGGTGAGACACTTAAGGTGAGTTCACTTAATGTCCATGCTTTACTTCTATACTTTAAAACCAAGAAAAATAAGGGAATTAAATACCTGGAGTTTTTCCTTCTTAGGTAAAGTAAGCATGACCATATGATGTCTTATCATAAAACTCCCACTCACATTGATAAGCAGTTAGTCAAAGGGTTTCACAGCACCCTTTGTACAAGTAAATACTCATCAGTCCATACAAGGGAATAAACATTCTTACCCACAGTCTACAGAAGGGATTTATATAACTCCCTCTGCCCTCGTAATGAAATGGAAATATCAACTGCACATGGCTGCATTCTTTTATGGGCAACACTAATAGCGACAGAAGAATAACCTTTCCAAACCCCAAAAGTTTCATATTTATTCACATTCACATATGTAAAATGTTGGGGTGTTTTCCAAGGAAACAGAAAATATAGTGAAAAAATTAGGGACAGAATAATATTGGTGGCTTCAAACAGCATAGAAGACCCTTTGTCGGCAAGTATTCCCAGAATCCAGTACCCAGCCCACAGGTATTGTGAAAGATACTTTGCCCTTAGTGCTGTTGCCACAGCAAAAGCGACTTTGTTGACTGTCTCTTAAAATAAAATTACTGAAACCCAAGAAAATAAATGAAAAAGACAAACAGTTGAAACTGAACACTGTTTTCAAGGGAACTTATTAAATTCTACCTCCAGCTTCCACAACAAGAACTTGTATCTTCTTGATAGGACCATGATCGTCACTGTAATAACATATTGGCATTCTGATTGTAATTGTTGTCGCTGTGACCAGTAGTGCTCCATTGGTGTCATAAACTGGTGCTGGTTTCTTTTTAGGCCTTGGCGGTTCTGTTTTTAAACAAAGATATACCACAGAGTTCTGTTTTGCAGTATTTTCACTGCAGGTACATTGTTCAGGACCACAGCTGAGTTGTGCAAAAAAAGATCTCCAGCATATTTTAAGAGACTTAATGTTCTACTTAATGTCTTAAGCCTCTAAAAACTATATTCTGATAAATACTTATGTATATCAGTTTTCAATTAAAAGAAGAAACAATAAAAAGAGTGATGTTCAGTTTTTCAATTAGTTTCAATCAATCACTTTCTTTATTTCAACAACTGATGCTGCATATTTAGCTATTCCTGTGTCATATTCTAAGCTGTTTGCTGATGATAACTAAAATACTGAACTTGATATGATTACTTCACTGAGTCTGCACATGCTGTACAGTATCGTTCTAATACAAATAGCAAATGATCTGTAAAACTAAACACTACAATTCAAGGTGATCAATTACATATTCCTGCTCCTACATTATGCAGCCTCTAAGTAATAGCTCAAGGAACACAGCTGTGTACTCACAGGTAGAACAGCAATTTCTTCAGAATTTACAGAGATTTCAGATAAAGGGTACTTTATGGGACATACCTTTGATATCCATGGTTATTTTCAATTGAATTTTTGGCCCTGCACCAGCACCATTAATTGCATACACCTTAAAAAAAATATATTTGTTTTAATGAGTATTGTAATAGCATCATATTGGCCAATACTGGATATATCTGAAGCAACAATGAATGCCAAAACACTCCATTTGTCATTCACACTTGGCTAGAAATTACTTTATATTCCTTTAAAATCCTAAGTGCAGTAGCACTTCATTGCTTATAATGTAGCTCTTAAAAAAGGAGTAAGCAAGCCCACTTAAAGAATGATCTTTTCTCCTCTCGTGTGCCTGCCTCTGAGTATTTGAAAGTACTTCATGCACATACTTCTAGCAAGCTCCCCTTGCAGAACTGAACCTTTCATGTCCTATAAGCCAAATGAACAATTCCAGTAGTGGAATTAAGAGAGAGATTTAGTCTTGTGCTTGTGACTATGTGTCACAGATTGCTTTGCTAAGCGCATGAACTGGTCATCCAGACTAGTGATGTGTTCTGCTCCCACTCACTCTATCCTGTTCATTGCTCCCCTTGTTCCTCAGACCTGCCTCTCTTTGCACCCCAGCTAACCTTCTTGGCATGAAAATCTCATATTCAGTCAAAGTTTCAAACTAATCTCACACTTACATCAAAGAAAAAAATACACCCCCCCAACTGTATCAGTTCTTACGCTGACATTATAGGTATGTCCTCCTTTTAGTCCTTCTATCATGGCAGTGACTGACTGATCTTTTTTTTCAATGACACTAAGGTTGTGGATCTGGATGGCAGCAGGGTCATCTTCATTGTAAACCATAGCTTGATACACTTGAATATTTCCATTTGGTTCAGATGGTGGCACAAATGTTACTTGGAACTTTGTTACTTCATCTGGTATCTTCTGAAAAGTTATGTTGTTAGGTGGGTCTTCAGGCACTGAAATAAATATTTCAATGACCCAAAATCAGTTTACTACTATTACTATTAGAGTAAAACCTGAAAAATTAAAATTGTAATTTTTTTGTATATCAGTATTATTTCACTGATAGTTTCTGGTTTTATAAAAAATTCTCAAATACTTACTGCATACGTAAGTATTCATAATCACAATAAAAAGACAAATATCTACTGAAATCCTATTCTTAATGAATGTGGCACTGAATTCTTAATGGCACTGAATGCTACAAACTTTAAAAATAATGATTAGATAACACTCAATAGTCTCTACTCAGAAAATTTTTTTATGATTATCTGCTGAGAAAGCCTGAAAACATCATTATACCTTGAAAGACATCTGGGCTAAACAAATCCTTGCATGGGTTGACAAGCAAGAAGCAAGAGTCAGTGAGTATCCCTTTCTGAAAGGCCTCTGTTGACAGCAAGCTCTCTCCTAACATATAAACAAGCCACTGTGCTCCTAAGAGTCTCTGCTTACCATAACTAAATCTTTAGGAAAAATTTTTCCACTAGCTGATGCTCAGACACAAGCACAACATGCATTTTTCCCGGGGGCAGTTTCTTGTCAAATGCTTGTTCCAATAGCTTATTCTCAGGACAGCAAAGGTATAAATCATTTTCCCAATGTTTCTATCTGAAAGAAAAGGCTGTAACATTCTTTCCAGGCAGCTAAATATTTATTGCTCTACCTGAGCAGACAAGTATGTAGCGTGACCTCTAAATAGTGAAATCAAGCAATGGAAGGTAAACACATTCCCTCAGCAAAGGATTTAGATGCAGTTGTCCTATTGCCCAGGTTTTTTATACTAGCCAACAAATGCTTACTCAGGCTTCTCTGGAGTAACTCTGCGTAAACTGGTCCTAACCAAGCTAAGCTGTGCAAAACAGATGAAACGAGATGGAAAAAAAATAACTGTTTCTCTCTAAAGTTACTGCACATCCTAATGTATCACATATTTACATAAGGAAAAGGGCTACCAGAAAAGGTAGCTAGACAGGATGCTGTCTATCTCAGAACAGATCCAGCTACGACATAGTTTACTTTTTAACTTTTCCACAGTAAAAGACCACAGGGATAGAAATAGGTCATGGAATCCTTAGAATTTAACTTATTTAAAGCATTGGAGATACATATATATATATATGGATGGATGGATGTACACACTCATATAGTATCGTATCAATAGAGACCTTGGCTTTTTATACATCAAAGGAAGGATAAATGATAAATAAAATCACTGTGTAGTACACTTAAATATGAAATTAACCTGAGTATATAACTAAAAAAGATGTTCTGCAGATAGAGATAAGGGAATTGTGCTTTATACACAGGTGATAATTAGTTCGGATGAAACAAAACTTTAATACCCCTTGAGAAAATATTTTTAGTGTCTTGCTTGTTTTTTTAAAAAATTGAAAACAAATCAGAACCAACAAAGATAGTAGACAGAGCATAACTGTGATCTATATATGTAAAGTTAGGACTACATCTTCCCCATGTACATCTATTTCTATTTTTCTGAGCAAATGCAAATGCTATCTACTTTTCTGTAACAGCTCATCTCTCAGTTTTATTTCTCTGAGTAACTTAACAGCATCATCTACTTTTGTCACCTTAAAATCTAGCTCATTCTCCAGATTGTTATGAATCTGTGGAACAGCTGACTCAAGCAGAGATTCCTGTGGGCCTTCGCTAGCAACTTCCTTCCTCTGAGAATACATAAATAATGTCATCAAGTCAGCACAGATCCCATTTATAAATGGTAAGATGCACTTCACTTAATTTTTTATGTTTAAATTTTGCACCAAGACCAAGGATGTTGTATAGAGTTTTCAGTTGTCTCAAGAAAAACAGGCACCTCCACAAGGGAGTGATGCCTGCCTGTGATAGGTGTCTTAAATATACATGCTAATATAGATAGAACCTTTGTCTTCATTGGCTATAGAAGTAATCTGCATGGCTGTGTTCCACATATCCAAATTTTACATGGAGCAAGGTAGGATCCCTGCATAACTAAAGATAAATCTTAGTATTTATAACCATTCATTTTTTGTTGTCTGACACCTTTTTAAATATTAAAGGAAAATATTGTGAGGACAAATCTGTATTAAAAGCCCATTTTGTGTTCAAATTTCTCATTCATTTGTCAAATTAAAGTAAAACTGTGAAGTTTGATCTGTATAAAGTAGAAAAAATACAAACCTGCTTCAAAAGTGGAGACAATTACTGAGGAACTAGCCTTGCCTTCTAGGAGTGCAGCATTCACATCCCCCGTAAAGGCAATGATTACTACAGAATACCTTGTAAATGCTTTTAAATCAGAAATTTCTAAGACTTTACCCTCCTCATTTGTCTTCAAAAACCGACCTTTATAGTTGTCATTATCTACCTTTAAAAATATAGTAAAAAAAAGGAAAAAAAGTTGTTACAAGGCTTGAAACAGGCAAAAGCAGGAAATTATTATTTGAACACCTTATTTAAATTTTATTCTTCCACTTTTCTAACTAGTTACATAGGAGATTTCACAAGAAGTTTCTAGGTACCATGAGTATAAAGTTGTGCTGGGGAGTACATTCCCATCTCACCCACGTGTTGCCTCTGTGGCATTCCATGCAGTATGCACTTAAGGGAATGGGCTGTTTGGGTGGTGCTGTCTCACACCAAGTGAAGATGGACCAATTTGGAGGCACTGGGCCAAGGCAACTGTAGTGACCTGAAATGGGAATCAAACTAGGCAAAGACCCAGAAGATGAGCAGCTATATAGCAGAAGATTGTTTGGAATACAATTAGAAAATTGGGCAGCAATATATAATGTTGATACTACAGCAGAAAGTGAGATTCTTCTTTGGATGTATTAATTCTGTTTTATGAGAGAGTTGGGAAGGAGTAATTTTCTCACTAGAAAAGCTGGAAAGCTTTAGGGTTCAATCTAAAAAAGGGAGGATTACAGAAGACCTAGTAATAAGTTTAAAATATAAAAAATGATGTTAATAAATTGAAGAGAACCCCTTGTTTGCAGTGTTCATGAAAATACAAATAGAAATTTTACTTGCACAAAAAACCAACTGGAATTAAAAATTACACAGTATGCAATGACATACCTAAAAAAGTAAATAAAACTATGACTATTCATTTAGTTATAAACTAAAATAATCTATTGAGGGTTGCTGAGCAATTTGCAGCACTGGATATGACATGGAAAGGGTAACAAATAATTTGTGAGGAATATTTTAGGCACATTTGTTTCTGTGTTAGAGCAGCCTATGTGTTGGGTTACATTGTGGATACCTATCATCCTTACATCTCAAATAATCGGAAGTTCTGTAGAAAAATCTCCAGCGTTAGACTTTTTATCCAACTAATCACTTCTAATGGTAGCTTCAAAAACAAGAAAAAGGAAAAAAAGAGTGTTTCATCAAGTATCATTTACAAAATTCTATTTATGTATATTCCCACTGCTTCAGTTAATAATGTTTTTATTATTGTTTCTTCAGTGTGTAATTTGAAAAGAGGATTAGGTAGCTGTACAGTAGTTTTCCCACTGAACAAAATCTGTATTAAATGCAGCTGATAAAACATTAGAATAGGTCAAGCATACCTTTTATTTGATGGATAGGCATATATCCCCACTGAGAATTAACCTGAACTAAACTTTGTGATGAATTAAACAGACATTCATTTCCTGGGAGGGCCATCAAGAGCTGAAACACTTTCTTCTATCTGACTATCAAAAGTCCGGCATATAAATATTTATTCAACAGCTAAAGTACAATCACAACACTACATCATTAAATGTATTTCTACTCTTCATGAAGTTTAATGGTTAAGTTTCATTTTCCTTACCCATTTCCAGGAATATTTTATTCAGAACTACTTCTAATTATAGTAGGCTGTAAGACAAACTAAAACATGACTTGGAGGAACAATAACAAAAGAGCACTTTTTAGTTTTTCTGATCTTTAAAACTGCAAGGAACATCCTAGCAATTTAAGCAGAATCCTAATACATTCAGTTATGAATACTAATTATTAACTTTTAGTATATAACAGAGTAGAAACCGGAATTATTCTGTTCCATGATGCTATTTTTATAAATATTCAAAGATACTCAGTTGAGAATAAAAATATACATACTGGAAGTTTGTGGAATTTGGAGTCTTCAAAAAAATTTCCCGCTGCGACAATAAAATATATACTAAAAATTTCACTGAAAAAGATTGTGACAGCTTTATTGGTCTTTAAGAAGGAATAGATTTGTCTACTAAAGTTCTACAGAACTGGCATCTGTAGTTACTGATCATTAGGCAGACAACATCTAATTAGAAGGAATCCATAAACACAAAGCTGGTTATCTGAAAAATATTTGGAAAAAAACCAACCAACCAAACAAAAAACTCACTTTGTAAAAACAAAACTAGTCCTCCAAACTGAAGATTTAAACCATTTTTTAAAGTTCCTTTCAAATGCTGGCAAGTTCACCTGGCACATTCCTCAGTTCATCCTGCTTCAGGAGTTTTATTATAACTTATATTGATAAGGTATTTATAATATTTTCAGAGTATAGATTGAGATTATATAATTTATAATTTTGGAATTATCAGAGAGGAAATTGTTTCAATACAGATTGATAAAATATTAAACCCAAAAAAAATCAAGCTTTGAAAATTGAATTTGTAAGTTTTATGAAAACCATGAAATGTTTTTCTGCTGATGCACTATAATGCTGTTTAGTAAAAAATGACAGGAATTTTTCACAAGGAGGAAGTTTTCCCTAATTTTATTAGAGGAGAAATAAAACTTGCTGTGTAGTTTTTAGCGACCTACCCATTGGGCCAAGGAAACATCCCTATATGTCCTCCCCTTGTTGTACATCCTTCATCCTGCCATTCTACTGCTGCAGTAAGCATGTTCAGAACTGAGCAGATTTCACTCTGCATGTTGTACAATGAACTTAGAGGAAAATTGCAGGACTACACATTACTCTCTCTTGTAACTTTTCTGAGTAGCTTAAAAATATTTGGTATTTTTTATTATCTCCTTAGAAATTTTGATTGCAGAAATATCTCAGCATTAATATACTAGCAGGTCTGTAATTCTTATGACAGACTCAGAAAAATTAAATATACACACATAGTCTTACTCTCTTCTCAGAAATCTTAAAGAAAATTTGTGTTTAAAGGCCTTAAATAGTTTGAACTGCTTTTTAATGTTTTTTTTCCTACCATCTAACGGACTGATTCAGAATTTTTGAAACTGCAAACAGCAACTTGTCCTGGGTAAAGTCTCATAAAATACTTCATATTTTCACTTACAGCCCTGTCTATGTAATTTCTGGCAGAACAGGGAACCTATATCCTACTTCTCATGTGCTTGAACTTAGTTGACTATCTTGCCACAGGGCAGGAAATGAGGTTTATTAATGGTGGTTTTAGGAAGCTTTGGAAATGTAGCAGAGGATGAAAAGAGAAAAGCCACCAGAGTTTTTCTTTCATGTCAGTTTTTTTGGTTATAAAGGTCAAGGAGAAAGAAATGTTATTATTGTGCTACCAAAATACAGCTAATCTAATGGACAGAGCACCAAGTGCAAAGTGGGAAATCTAGCTTGACTTTAAAGTTTTCCCTCTGGTGCCATGTAAGCTTGTGCAAGTCATTTCCTTTTGCTAAGCTCTCCATTTTCATTCGTAGAATCACTACTATGAGCACTTCCCTCCTTTGAAGAAACAAATGTCATGACGGCTAAAAAGAGGTTCACTTTCACAAAGCTCAACTACTGCTTTCCTGTGTACGTTTATAGGCACACTCTTTTTTTTCTCCAAGACCTCTTACTATCACTTTTTTTAATATGAAGTAATTAATTTATCTTCCATTAATAAATTAATAAACGTACAATTAATTCTTATGAAGAATTTATGAGGAAATAGACACAACTATATGGTTTTCAATCTAGTTATGTCTGCTCTAAAATCTCTATAAGAATATCTGCTGTGGTATTAATATCCCCAAACATCTGTATAACCACTAACAGTAAAACAGAATTGCCTTACTGAGGTAACATCTATGAGGTAGCTCGTTGGTCCCGTAATGATGGCAGGTTCACTCCAGCTGACATTAATACTGTGAGGAGATGTAGCTAAAACTGTCACATTTTCTGGAGGACCATCTGGAGCTGTAGAAAAAACTGTGTATGTGAATCATGGCCAAAGAAGTGCACAAAAAATAACACAGTAATTTTAATGGCCAGTAGAGATTTGAAAATGAAGCTTTTTCACATATTTAAGATTATACATTGCTTAAATAACTATAATTTTTTCCTTTCTTTCATATGTAAGGCACACCATGTGATTTAGAAATACATCTTTCATTGCAACCACTACAATTTTTCTAGAGTATGGACTACCTACGACTTCATCTTAAATTGAGATTATAGGGTCATTTAATTACAAGTTCTTTATAAGTATTTCACATGACACAAGTAAAATATATGCAAATATTTATACAAATAGACAATCATAATATATTTGTTTATGTCAAATGAATAATTCAAAGAACAAGAAATTGTGAAAAGACATCATATTCTGCATGCTAGAAAAAATTTCCAGTAGTATTGGAAAGTACAAGCAGAAATAATTTTTTACATTTCCTTTCAATTTATTCTTAACATGTTGAGAAACTACTGAAAACCCAAACAAAAGAAGTGGTAAGAATTGAAAGAGGGCAAGAATGTTCACACTAAGAAATGGGATTTCCCTAAAATTTCCATTTGTCAGGGTGATATGTGAATTAAGCTAGTTATTTCTTAGTCATGAATAAGAAATTAATGAAATCATAATAACAACGTAGCAATTCTCAGTAAGCGGTATTATTTGTTCATAATAACCTTTTAAATTTCAGGAACATAAAATTTGGTATAGAATGACAACTGATTCATAGATAATTACAAAACTTGGCTCCAGGGTGCCTTGTTTTTGGATCTACTACAAAAAAAAGACAACTGTGGTAAGTATCACTGAACAGCCTGTTATAAAACAACAACATATTTGTACATATTTCCAGAACTTGGCTTTATGGTGCCTTTTCAATCTACCACAAAAATATACATATCAGTTAACAACATATTATAAAAAAAATACTGAAGTGATCATACCTATGCTAATCAGAAGATGCAGGCTCTTTTCTCAAACAAGATTAACATATGAATATGCAGTTTGCCATTATTAATCATTAGGTAAGAGGGCTAAATGAGGAAAATATTTGGAGGGCATGCAAGACTACTTAGTTCTCCCGAAAGAACACAGAGTAGGAAAAGAACATGAAAAGAAGTATGTAACTGTTGCAATTATGTGTGAAAGATTAATGAGGAAAATAATAAAATTTTGCACTATGGAGTTGAAAATTTGGCACCATTGTTGCAGAATAAAACAGAAGTATTTGGGATTAGGTAAGGCGCTATAGTGAGTTTAGGGTGTTGGATATAGGAATTAGATTCCTGTGCTGGGATTAGCAGGAGTTTATAAGACTTTATAGGCAGGATCAAATTCAACCATTGGAAGCAGTCCCCAAAAATACTGAATAGTATGGAGCAACTGAATGAAGAGTGTAACTAAATGAGCTGTGAGTGCACATGAGGGATGGTAAAAGAGGAGAGTGTTCAGAGAAGGCTAGCTGTCAACCGCGGAGGTACAACAGATAAAACAAAATACAAAGGCAAGCAAGTTCCCTGAAAATGAAAATAAGCACACATTTTATTTTTCAGGTAATGCATGTCAGGCTTGTTGCTAAACAGTGTCTTTCAGTAACTATGGCAGTGATATCTATTAACTTTATCGCAAAATGAAATTTCTGAAAAACAGTATAAAATTATTTATATATAGCTTCTTGAGCCTTAGTTTTCAAACCAACCAATTTTCCAAAGACAATTTTCCATTGCTTTTTCATAGAACTAATGGAATATTTAGTCTCTCAGTATTTTTTCAAAAGCCACTCTGCAGTGATGGTGGGGAATAATTTTAAAGCATAATCTAATCTACAAATTATGCAATCTGCAGTTACTTATTTGGTTAATTTCCATATGTAGTTTATACTTGATGCATTTTTAGATATTTGCAAGAAAATTCTGATTGTATGCTATATTTAAGATACTTATCTAAAGTACGTGTAAGCATTAATACCTGGTTTATTTTCATAATGAAAAGTAAAATATCAGACATTAACTAAGTCATACTGAAATGTAGGAATATTTTCTGAAATAGCATGTACAGTTGGGGAGAAAACTACAAAATGAAAGGTATCTGACATGTCTCATGTCTTACAAAAAACATCTTTTTAAAAACTGTGTTTGATTCAGTGGATAACTGCTGCTTTCTGATTTAGGTTTGTTTGTGAAATGAATCTGGTCAATATGAAGCCATGATATCACTACCCCCTTTCTCTTATAAATCACAGCAATTTACTCTGGAGAAATGACCTAGTCTTATTCTCTCATTCCTCCATAATCCAATCACTTCCTCTCATAAGCACTTTTTTCCTGGTTTTCACAATAATGCATTTTCTGTAACTAATAACCATCATTTCCTGATTATCATGCTTCTATCCTTGCACAGGAATGTGGGTCTTATGGAGGTCAGGGTCATCTTTGCCATCCATCTGTGTCCTGATGCTAAGGCAGCAGTTAAGTGTGTTAGTTTGAAGATAAGTCTGGATAGCCCATCATTTAGCATAATCCTCAAAAATAAGACTGAATACTCCAGTCTTCTAAAAAAATTCATGCTTGCCAGTTTGGTTAGGATCAGCTCTGTTTTTCCTTTTTCCCCAAAAAATTGTGTCCTTCAGTTATTTAATTTTTAATCATCTAAGTAATTTTTACATAATTTTAAACAGTTATGTCTTATATTCGTCCATAATTATTCCAATGTTTACTTTTGAGGAAATGTAACAAACAAAGAAAAAGAACTTCTCTCAGGCAAGGCTTTCTAGAAGAAAGAACACATAACAAGACATGAAATCTCAGTACTTTTTATCACAGAGATGTATTTCTTTAATAGTACCAGGCAACTGGGTATCAGCAGGGATTGGGAAAGAAGGCGCTGAAAAGAGAAGCATAACCCTCTGCCCCATGCTTCTATGTCCTAGCCTTCATGGGACATTCGAGCATCTGGGATTTTCCTTTATACCTCAGTATATGCTGGTATTAGGGGATTTGGCAGTTTACCAAAAAGCATTGTATTGTGTAACTGTACGGGATCCAAAATGAGGTCAGTGATCTCACTGTCATTCATTTTCCATCTAACACTGACCCTCCACAATTATTTTTCTCTCATAAAACCTAAGTTCGGCCAATGCTATTTTTCTTATAAATGTAAGAGTAAAACTGGGGGTAAGTGCAGGTGTGAGGGAACAAAGTTTCCATAGCTATGGAAAACATTTCTTGCTCTTTCCCTTACTGTGAAACAACACTGTGATCTTCTGTGCTGGTAACTATATAAATCTAAGTTATGACAAACATATTTAATCTTGAAGAATAGATTTGGCTCTTGGGTAATCAATCAGCTAAGTAATAATGGTGCCATCACACTACTTTATGAGACAGTAAGACAATTCCTGTGAGGATAATCTGCAAGACAGAAGGCTGAATAGTTTATCTGTGTGATGTGAGAACTGGACTGTACTAACAATCCACAATATTTTCAACAGAGTAACTCTATAACCACTAGCAGTACAGAACACCGCCATTATTTTTTGTTTGAAACTTGCAAATGAGATAAAGAATCATGAAAAGAATTCCTATAGCCTTACATTTGTCTTCATAATGACCAACTGAAATAAACAGCTAAGATCTTCACCTTATTCACTGGATGGTCAGAATTATTAGTTATTTCTGCTTTAGCACAACAATCAAATCCTCAGAACTTGTAAAAATTATTTAGGATGTCTTTTACGTAATTTTTGCTGCCGTTGAAGTTTCTTCTCTTTATATTCTGGGAATTGAGTCTAACAGTTTTCAGCTTAAATGCTGTAACCTCCTGAATACAGTACATTAATATTTTTTTTAGGCTTGAGAGAAACACAAATTTCTGAGAACACAATGAATTATGAAGAAAAAATTCTTTAACTATTATTTCACAATGAAGGTAACTTTAACTCTGGTAGAAGCAATGTCTTACAGAGGCACTTCTTGAAAATCAAGTGAAATGGTGCCTAGCTTCTGCTCTCAAATGTGCAAACACAGCTCCCATTGATTTTATGGGCTAAGTACTCAGGGTATTTTACATAGCAGCTAAGCACTCCTAAGCCCTAACAGACCATGTATATATTGGCTGTGTATCAGCAGGCTAATCCAGAGGATGCTTGGCCCTGTCCATGAGGGAAAGGAGAGGGAGATCAACACCTGTTTTCTGCATACACTTTGCAAGGCTGCCCAGTGTGCCAGACCTGTTTGGTGCATTCTGAATTTCTCTTTCGTCCTACAGGCTGTAGCCTTTGCAAAAGAAAGAGGGGAACTGAGGAGGGGGGGGGTTAACAGTAATTCTAAAAACTAGGCTTTGAAAACTATGAGGTATCTAGAAACCTGCCCTTGCTAATGATCAACCACTGCTCAGCGAGGCTCCCAGCACTGAAGCACAAAGGAGCTGCCAGCTGGCTTCCCAGCTGTGTCATGTCACCTTCCTCTTTTTTTCCTCCTCAGCTGATTGCTATTACCCCAGGAAAAAGACCAGTGCCCAGCTATGACATTTGGAATAGTGCCCATGCTTCCTTGACTCCACAAGAGTGTGTTTTATAGGCAGCTTATCTCCTGATGTGTCACCAATTTAGCTCACAGGAGACTCGTTGCTGCCTACTTCCGTCGCCACAGATACAGGTCAGCAGCCCCAGACACTTAGGCTTGAAGAACTGCTGGAACTTTTTAAACTTCTACCCCACCACTTTTAAACTATCTAACAGAACACACAGAGGACCTACTGCTGAGAATGACACTCAACTGGCATGGAAAGGGCTTGTGCAGTCTATCGAGATGTTTATACTTTTAGCTACCATTTTTTCAGTGGGACTGGATAGGAAACTAGTTCTCTCTTAAGCCAAATTATCGCTGTCCAGAGAGGAAATCATAAGAAGTTCCTAACTTTATGCAATTATATGTGTTTTCATTATCTGCTTCTCCATCCAGTTTAAATCCTTAACTATTCTAAACTCCAACAATTTTTCGAAAATAAGTATTTGCATATGTCAGCAGCTGAGTTCTATCAAATTAATAGTAAGAAATCTCCCCAGAGCTGGTGGCTCAAGAGTTGCACAACTTCTGTTATCTATTTTCTGCTCCATCTGGGTTTGTTATTTTCCTTCTCCTTCATTTAAAATGTTGCATTGATTTGCAGGCAGAGCTTCCCCATAAGAGTCACTGGACAAAGAAAGTAAGTGTACACGAGAATGACTCTGCAGCTGATTCCAGCACTTCTCAATCCAAACGAGTGCTTCTGTGCTTTATTAAAAAAACAGGCTGTTGTAATGTTTACTATCACAGTGTCCAAAGCCTCCTGCGTTCACATCACATGATTATAAAAACACGAGTGGGACAAGGTAAGTATCTGGACTGTTGACTAGTCTTTGGTACACAGCTGTTTAAGTACTTGGTAGTTCTATTATTACTTTGTAAGGGGAAATGACTGAAAGAGCTGTGATTAAGTAAGGAAACTCATGGTGATTCTCAGTTGTTCTACAGAGGCTATAGGCCAGATCTCAGATATTCTCTATCCTAGGATGGCTGCAAACTGGTAGGGAAGGTCATATATCCCCATGACAACTGCCTAAATAATTTATGTTTCATGTCCCCTTCTCTCAAATATTTGGTGGTGACTTTTTTATGACAACTACTTCTTCTCTTACTTGGAAACTTAAATCCTCAGCTGAGGCATGAGAGTTCTAATATGTGTCATGGCAATCCTGTGCATGTTACATGGCTACTCTGATTAGTAAACTCTGTAGGTGGATATGGAATTGGAAAGAAATCTTAATTCCTCTGAAACTATTGCTTAAATTCTATTGCGAAGAACATACAACAGAATTTCAGGAAAGTTTTACAATGTTAATAAACAGACTTTCAGTCAAAGAATTGAAGAACAACTTTTTAAATTGACACACCCAACACGTGAAATTGCATTGAAAAATGGCATATCAACCCAAACTAGCAAAAATTCAGACTTCCCAAGTCTACACGTGTAGTATGGCTGAGGATTGAAAATGTTGTTGGGTAAGCGGTAAATATAAAAGAGTATACAAAAGACACTAAAATATCAAGCAGCGTTAGGTATGTATATCTACTGCACGATTTATATAATATAAATACATATATCATAGGTCCAGAGTTGCAATAAATCCTTATTGACTCCACCAGTATTTTAGGTCTATGAAGAAATAACTTCTACCAAGTGTTCTTGCTTATTTAGATGAACATCACATTGTTACAGCATTATAAGACACAGCAGACATCCTTACTTACAGCCAGGAAGGGTTTGTGTTGAAATCCAAGGTGAAGAACTGCCATAACCAACATTCGTACTGGCAGCTACTGCAAATCTGTACCATCTGTATTTTTTCAGTCCATACACTGTGTCTTCTATCCAGTCATCCATGACATTTTCATATAAATACTGATGCATCTCATATTCAATACATTCCATAGCTTTCCAGTCACTGCAGTGGATGGATTGTAGCTGTGTGGTAATCTTGTAGTTTTGAAAGTAGCCAAGAATAGATTTTGGTGATCTCCAATGCAAGGTCACACTTGTTGATTGCACATTGGAAAAAACAATATCCCTGGGAGCACTAGGAACTGAAGGTTAAAACACTTGTAAGATACCTTAATTTGAATGAAAAGTGATTGCTACTATAATACTTTTATCCAGTGTTGAAAAATTATTTTAATAAGCATGTCTAAAGACCAAGAGTCAACTTCATGTTTTTAATAAACAATAATTCCAATGGCATAAATCACACTGTACGTATTTAGGTGTCATACATTTACTGTTGGTTTTGAAACAAAGAAAAATTCTTTCGGGCATGGCATGTAGGACCAGCTTTGAGAGGTGTGACATTTCTATTGCTACTTTTGGGGCTAAGTCTCAGCTAAGGGAGGAAATATTAGGCAAAGTTATTTTTCGCCTACCCATAGCACCTTTTACTGTGGGTTGTAACTGAGATTCTTTACCTCTAATTTAGAAATACTAATTTGTCTCCCTCTCTCTTGGTAGTATATGAAATCCTCACACAACACATCAAGGTAAATTTCATAAGTCTCCTGTTTCACCTTCTGAATGAAAAGTATTAACAATGTGATATGTTTGTCTGGCATTATAGAAGTGCTTTACAAGAATGCTAAGAGAAAGAGCTGAATAACAGATAAAAAAGAAACTTCCCATAAACTTTGATTCCATTTATTTATATACAGGCTATATTCATGTCCATGAGAGAGAAGCAGCGCATATATGTACATAGATAGACACATACGCACGTTTACCCTGTCTATATTGAGTCAGTAGTGTACTCCCAGCTTTCACAAACTAGATGCAACATATGGTTTTGTGCTATATCACATAGTCATAGAAAAAGCTAACATTATCTCTAAGACTCTGTAAGATAATACTAATACTCTGTATGGAAAAACTGTGCCGAGAAATCAGCTCAGAAATCATTGTGTGCACTTAGCTTTAAAGAGTGCTTTGGAGTCTTTGGGGGAAGTGGTATCGTTGGTAAAAGAAAAACATGTGATACATCCTCAAACTGAAACTGAAGAAGTCCCAAGGCTTACATAAAGACGAAAAGGATCCCAGACCAACATCACTGGGGAAGAACAGAGAAAACACTCCTTTGTCTTTTCTTTCAACCTTATGGAAATATCTGATCTTTGCTTTTGTCTGCAACAATTTGTTTATTAAAATCATCACAATGTAAGAAGCTGAAACTTCTCCATTAAATATGGATATTTAACAAGAAATGTAAATTCTGAGTCAGACAAAGCTGTGTTGATGAAAAGGTTAAGAATTTAAAATCCCTTCAAATGAGCCCAAAGCAGGTGGAGTCTGCAGGAGAGGGAGTAGGCAGAGAACCATGTGCCTTCCCTGTTCTTCCATTCAGCTCTCATGCACAAGTACACAACACCCCAGCATGCAACAGCCTCATAGGTTCCCACCTTGCTACACACTAACCAGACACAGAACAAGAGCAAACTATATTAAAAAAAAAAAGTCTTTGCTATAGACAACTTCCATCATTTTACGCCATGCTATCAAAATTAAAGTTGTTTTGCTCTGTTGTTATTAACATGAAGATAATTACAGAAAGTAGTAAAAAACCTCAAAACATGCAGTACCATTCTTCCTTGCTCAGATCTCTATATGTAATACTCAGTCCTTTCACTTTTGAAAAAATTAAGCACTGCAATATTTTCGTAAAAACTCTATAAACTGCATTAGCTATCTGTGTAAATTACAAGAAATGGCCTAGTTTGACTATTAGTTTCTGGAAAATAAAAGCAGAGAAATGCCAAATGATTAGTAGAAAACACCTCTATAAATCCTCTACTCTACTGTAGTGTAAGCTATTAATACCTGTTAAGATACTGCAAAAATATAAATTCCTGCACACTCGAATATAATAATGATAAAATGTGGGATAGAATAGAAGACTGACTGTTGGGCTATATTCCAATACAGAAACTGGGGTTTGCCATAAAGCAGATAGTAATTGGGTGCTTGGAGAGTGTCAATAGGAAGGTGGAAATATATACCTTCATTTGCTCAAATGTGCAGCTGGTTTAGCCCTGGCTGGCACAACTGCAGTCTCTGCACCTAAAACAAGGCAGGTTAAAGAGGATAGTCACAGATATAGAAAGAGCAGTGCCCATGGTCTAGACACAATGGTGGCCTTTCCTTCTTAAGGAGAGTACCTTGTTCCCTCAGTTTCAACACAGATAATGACATCAAAAATAACTGAGAGTTAGCAATTTTGCAATAAAGAAGGAAAAGAGACTTGGTTTTCATAGAACTAGAAATTATATCAGGCAAAATGGTGGTGGCTCTGATTTGTGCACTCTCCCACAGACAAACAAAATTCTAATGAATCCAGCCTCCATATGCTTTCCTTGTATTTGGAAAAGAGACAAACTCACTGAAAGTGGGGGAAAGAATGGACAGTGGAGAAATTATGTTTCTATCTGTCCTTTTACCCACTGACTACTGAGGGAGCCCATACACACTATCTTCACAAGGCTGAAGATAATGTCTGTGATTATCCCAGTAAGCAGCGCTACATGAAAACCACCATTTTAAAAGATAAACTTGCAGGTATCCTGATAGCAGACAATCAGACAAGCATTTCCTCTTTTACACAAAAGCTTTGATAGCTATTTTATGTTGTCATTTTTCCAGTTTATGAAGACCTATATAAAAAAAATATTTTGAACCCACAAAATCAAGGGTCAGTCAGCAGAATTCACAGTAAAATTTTCTGTCAGTGCCTAGACAGACCTTTAAAATGGAATCAGAGCCTTAAATGTTAGTCAGTTTAAGATCAAGCTAATTTTGTCTCCTTCCTTATGTAGACAAATCAAACATAAATGTAACCACTCATTAGAACAAATAAAAAGATGTGATCTGAATCTGGAGCAGATCAAAGAGCTTTGATCCTAGGGCCACAGTGAAGAGCAGTGACACCCAGTGGCACAGTATCTCTTGAACTTGATGATTGTGTTCAGACAATTTCAAGACAGCTATGCTATTGGGTTACAGATACAAAAAGGATTACAATTACTCTAGCATGGAGAATCAGATTTCCATTCCTCAAGAATGACTAAAATTCCCCCAACTTTTCTGTCCGCAGATGGTACTGATTTGAACAAACCATTCCATGCTTCCTAGAGTAATCATGCAGCTTGTCTAAATTTTCTAAACATGACTTAACTATGATAAAGTGATCACAGTTCACACTAAAAATTATGGAAGCCAGAAATTGCATCTTTTTCAATTATTATTTCAGGTTTCATTGGAACTGCATAAAGATTATCTATTCTTATACACTGACACCTTGACATGTACCTACTGGGAACTTTATTATTAATCCAAATTTCCAGAAAGGTGTACTGAAAGAAAAGGCATGAAAAAGGTTGTGAGTGTGGCATTGTAAGGCACTAATTGCTGAGGACTGTGCTCTGATTAGCTAGTGGGAATTCTTATCCTAATCCCAAGTTTGAATTTCCCAAGAATCATACATAAGATCCCTTAAGTCTCATCACATATCTCACAGTCTTTTCCTATTGTATTACATTGCATTTGCTATAATTCAGCTATGTCTGGGAGTAGGGAGTTTTTCTGAGTCTGAAACATTTGGTGCAATGTACTCCATCTAATTTTCCATTTAATAACTTCTAATTCAGCTTCTGAGGGCCAGCTGGGGAGCTGGCAGAGAGGCTAGCCATGAAATGCTAGTGAATTCAGTTTCTGGAGTGGAAGAGGAACAAGGTATTTTCAGGTTCATCTACTGTGGTTCATAAGATGCCTAAATTTCAATGAAAAATAACTGAAGTCAGATCCACATGCGATTTTAAGCTCCTAAAACCTATTTACATGCCTGAACTCTTGCTGAAGTTGACAGAAGGTTAAACACCTAAATACAAGTTACTTTGGCAGATCTTGACCCTATTCTTGTCTGGCTGCAATGCTAATCAAAGCTGGTGGAGTGCTCTGAGATCAAGTTTTTATTTGAGAACCTAAATGGAAGGAAATTCTTAGTAGAAAAAGCACTAGCACAGTGCAAAGACTCATATCAAGTTGAAATTGGCCAGTGGAACTGGTTTAAACTAACAAAAACATTTAGTAGAAAAAACCTTATTCACAATGCAAAGATAACCTAAGGGCAGCAAAGGACACACAAATCTACTGGGAAAAGCGAGGTTATGGCTTTCTGTGAAGACTTTTGTGGAAAGCAACAACTACAGCTGCACGGGCCGTGAACAGAAGACAGTAATATGATATGGCATAGTTCCTAACGAAGTTAATAAAAAAAAGTCTGCCTACAGAACAGCTGCTTGTAGCTGGAGTTTGGATTAAAAGAACTGCGGCAGCCTAGAAATCTGTTGGGTGGTATTAAGAGCATCAATAGGAGGAAAGTGAAGAACAAAGTAGAACTGACAGCAGTGGGCACACACCAAAAAAAGTCTTCAGAAAATAGAATAAGTGAAAAGAAAATAAATATTCTGTATTGATTATCTCTATTAAATTTTGAAAGCTTAGTTACACAAATGAGTTCCATGGGTTAAGATGATAACCCTGATCATACTAAATATTAATCTAGTATAGACAGCTAACTGCAGGGGTACCCATTATGATATAAAGTCCTGCTCAGTATGAAAAGGTACATCATAAATAGGACCCAAATTATTTTGCTAACATAAAAATATAAAAAACTGTAGACTATTTTTCCCATGACTTGGGACTGACATTATCGGACATGCTTTAAAGGAAATTGCACAGTTGAGAACACATCTTAAAAGAGCCTCTCTGGACCATGTTTCTCAGTCCTTACCACATATGAAAACTCAGTCTCCAACTGTGGGATCTAAGTACTGAGGAATCAAATCCTGCAAATCTAGAGAGAAATGCACTCCTTTAAGCTAAAAAGAGAAGTACTGAAAAGCTGTCCGTACTCAAGTCTTAAATGTTCAGCTTTCCATTAAACTAAAACACTCTCTGCTTTTCAGTATACATTATGTTTGACCTGTAAGTGCTATCCATGTCAGCTTTGTACATATATGTCAGTACCATTTCTTATATATCAATGCAGAGTTGACGCAGTCCCTACAAAAAAGAAAAAAATTCCTTTATCCTATACTATATTAATAATCTATTTTTCTCAACCTCCTTATAAAAATAATACCAATACAATTTCATTGGCCAATGAAATCAACCAACTTATCACTGCATTTTTCTAGTGAGGATTTGCTATCAACATCAGAGCCATTAACTTAAATTTGGACCAAACAACTAATCAGAAAATGTAAAAAATCCACATTACATAAAGAAAATTACATCTAGGAAAAAAACCACTTATCTTGGAAAGAAGCGTTTGAAAGATTCTTATTCCTGATTCACTCTACAATTTTTGGATGATTTTACTTTAATACGATTTGGAAATGTGAACTTGTGTCATGGACTGAACATGTGAAACACACAGCTCTTACGTGTATTAATGACAGGGGACACCAAAGCTCTGCCATTTCCAATACAGTGGCTCTGCAGCAGGCTGATTTCTCAGGATAACCAGGCCAACACACTGCACTGCACATCTTCCTTGCAGCCCTAAGAGCCACTCGAGGCTTCGGGTTTAAATATTCTTCCAGTACATCACGGTCATCTGTTGTTTTCTTCACTACTTAATGAGGAAAATCATGTAACTCCAACTCTGACCTGTCATGAACTGCCAGATTCTGAGAAAAAGATTTATGGTGAAGGAAATAGCATTTCCTTGGATATGAAGGAGGCTTTAAACTCTTGTGGTATTTTATGCTTCTCGAAGGTCTTGATTTAAAAAGCCCACATTTTCCAAAGGGAACCTCCATACTGGAGATACAAATCCAGAATCTTTAAAGTGTTCCTTGTGCAGAGAGTAAAGCCATTTTGTGCACATGCAACAAAAGATGATGTTAATTTGTCACCTCCACACCAAAAGACCAGAGAAACCTTCCCATCACCAATTCCCTTAGGCACTACTTTATTCACAAGGCATACTTCTGTGTACAGCTACAAGTTAGTAATGGCCAGGAAAATGAAGCCCAGATTAAGTTTAAAAATGCTTCTTGGACAAATTTCTAGCCATATTTCTTTTAAATGTAAGATATGAATGAATCTCTATTTAGCAGAAAACAAATGGTAAGGACTGTCACCAGAGTACAATGGGGGCCTCAACCTCTTCTAAGGTTGTGTTCAGGTATAGTATTAAGTATGACTAGCAGTAAGGGGGAGAAGTGGGGGAATTACTCTGTGTGTCTTAATACCACAATCAATATGAATAATATCCTCAGAAAACAATGAAAAGTCTATAAAGAAAAATCTAAATTAAAAAAATTTAAAACAGAAGCAGTCTTCTTTCTATTATTTATGCAATTAAAAAGCAAGCAGCTTTTTAATTGTTCTATTTTTATTGTAAACTAAATGACTGTTACACTCTTCCCAGATTTGTGAGTTAGCTGAATATTCACAGCTTTAGTGTGCCTTTTAGAGAAGTTTCCTACTATTTTATGGCTCTCTCGCACTTCTAAAAATTCACTCAACCTTAATGAAGTTTCATTTTAGTATGTGAATTATCTTGAAAATAATCCAAGGATAGCTATTCAGTCATAAAATCCTAACTCACTTATGCATGTGTATGTATACTATATTGTCTTTCATATCTTTTATAATGTATTTAATCACAAACTAATACTACCACTACAAAGCTGATGGCTTTTATAACATACTGCAGCCTGGCAGTATGTTATAAAAGCAGAAGTGGTTTACCATGACAGTGGAGCTAGATTAGACACAAAACACTACTAATCTCCTCATAAATTTAAGCTTCATGATTCATGTTTAATTGTACCCAGATATGAAAAAATTTACCTCAAAAAAAGACAAATAATCTTGCCAAGAATTTAAAGGTCAAATGCTATGCAGTGAGACACTGAGCCAAATTCGATTTCACTTTATGTCAGAAATAAATGCATTGTCAGTGACTCAGTTCTGGCTACATATTCTGTGACTAATCTTAGACCACCATAAATAAGAAGCTGACAACAGCTATTAAACTGTTTCCATTCCCATCCATGAATCTCCGGTTCCTAGTATCCAGTCACTACAAAACAATTCATGCAAACACACAGCTAAGGAAATGTCCTAGTAATAACTAGTTGGTTGTAATTATGACTAAGCAACAACAAAGCAAGAAAGGGACTGTGCAGTGTATATGGCAAAAAGTACATGTGTTGTACTATAAATCCTTCACTTAGGAAAACTCCCAGTGATAAGACACATGAAACAAATGTTGCTACAAAATAAAGACTGGTTTGGTTATTTTCCCTGCTACAACTCTTTATAACATGGACCACGAGACACTACTAGTCTCTCCCTCAAGCCCAGGCTTAATCTACAGCTTTCTCAGTCTTTCCTCAAGGGCTGCTTAAAAGATAACCCCAAATTTCTCAGAAATCCCAACAATTAACTTTCTCAGGTGTCAGGCTTCTTTAACACTACAGGAAGACTTTCCCCCATCTTCCAAGATGTGAAGCACCTGGGAAGCCTCCTGTTCTTCTCTGTTACCAGAGGGTAACATCCCACCTATACAACTATCTCCCAGTCTGAACTCCATCCCCAGGTTCAGTCTTGCTCTAGATCTGAGGGTTGGCTGTTCAGCAGCCAGGGTGCAAAAGAAAGCTTTGAGAGTTCTGACTGCGTTTGAAAAGTGTCTGGAAATGCAGGAGCACACACATCCACATCAAGCACAGCAGCTAAGCTCACTACATTATTTCCAGCCAACACTGTAAAATGTTATGTGTGCTCATGTCTAACACTTAAACAATGCCTTTATCTTTTCAAAACTGGATTTTGAGCCCTACTGATGAGCAGAAGTTTCTGAGCAAACAAGATGACCCAGGCAGAAGTCTTAAATTACCAAGGTTCTGGACAGAAAGGGACCAGGAGGGATCACAAACTGGCAGCATTTCTAGGCAAGCAGTTGATGAGGAAGCCAATTTAGAAAATTTTCATCAGAAATGCATAGGAATATGCCACATCACAGTTCAAATAAGAGACATGGCCAGGCTTTAGTGGGATAGACTGCATCATGAAGAGGGGCAATCATCAGTGTACAACCCTGGCTATTTTCACAATGTTGGCCAAAATCTGTCAGCAAGTGGACACCCTGCTTGTCCTCATTTGGAGCTCATCCATTTGATCTGGAACCAAAGCAGCAGTAGTTCAGCTGACAGCACAGACATGGTCTAGATTCATTGAGACATGCACATCCATAAGTCTAATTTTAAGAATTGTGGAAATCAAAGCTCATAATGGGGCACCGAGACTTTGTAGACAGGAGGGATCCAATGGACGTGCATGCTACTCAGGAAACTAGAAACAGGAATTCTAAGAGTAGGGCTAAGTCTGATCTCCTCCAAGTTCAATGTCTGACTCAAGTCTGCACAGCAGAGCTGCTCCCCGCCACTTGTCCTCCTGAACCAAAACCTTGTTGCTGACACAGATTCTTGTGTTTATTATTTCACAGATCTGAGAAAACTCACTCTTTCAGTTAAAGTATATATGGGAATGGGTGCTGCAACTCATCTTTTAAGTTATTGAATAACTTAGTAATAAAGTATTGCAAAAGCTAGGTTTGGTTTCTAAGTCTCAAGGGGTAAAGTTGTGGTCCTTTATCCCACCCTTGTGTTTCCTAATTATCCGGCTGTTCTGAAATAGAGACCTCCTCAACTCCATTGCATAATTTGATATCACTTAAGAAAGCACCAAAAAAGGAGCTAAATGCAGTAATTGCTCCTGTAATTTAGCAGAAAAGTGAAATCTTTTCTGAATCTTTCTTGCTGAAAACAACTTTTTAATTTTTATATTAAACTATAACCAAAGAAGAAAAAAACCCCGATAAATAGTCCCAAGAGTAGAAATCATCCCTGACTGAAGAAAAGGCCTGAAACAGGCCTTGGTCTCCTGGATTGATATTTGAACTCCTCTCCACTTTCAGTTTAGAAGATAGGTACATAGCTGTTCACACAGAATTAGCAGTGTATTTTGCACAGAATATCATCTCCATGTTTCATATGTCAAGTGAAAACACAGCCAAGATTAGGTGAAGTGTGAAGTGTGTGTGTGGAGAGAGAAAGGAAGACAGATTTTGGGTAACAATTTTTCACTTCAATGCCAGAAAACCTGTCTACATTTTTCTTTGGATTTAGCTCACAATTTTCTTTCTTGTTTAAAAAAATCCTATCCATCAAAAGTTATGAGAAAGTCTGCTTGTAGAAGCTAAATTCTTCTCAATTTCCTGAATTCTGAACAGCTTTATTATCAATGAATTCATACCACTGTCAGCTAGTAAAAAAACCAACAAAAATTTCACTCCCAAAAATATTTTCAGACTTACAGTCTCCAATATCCTAAATACACTAGGAATAAGGCAGATACTATAAAAAAAAAAGTAATAGTTGATCATAAATCAATAAAATAACTATTCAAACTCACACAGAAAAATGTGTTCTCTCTGTGTTTTTTAAAATGGCAATTTATTCTCATCACTAGGCAGGTTCTAAAACAGGACAAAGAGGAAGCCCTGTTTCTCTTCATTCACTATTAGCAAGAAATTTAAACAACAGAATGATTTAACTGCCTGTATTGAAGCAGGCTTTTTATGCCTGCTTGTTTCATAGTCATCATTTAAATTAAATAAAAAAATTAACTTGAATAATTTTAGTTACCTTTTTCTGGAAGGGTGCTGGCATTGCATATCTGTTCTTCACCATCACCAGCAGATGTTGCAGCTTTTATTTTAATTTCATAAGTAATATTGGAAATCAGATTTCTAAAAGTATGCAGTGTACCATAAGATGAAAAATTTGTAGAATCTCCTTCAACAGTTATGATGTAATGTGTAATTACACCGTTGGCTGAAGCAGGAGGGTCCCACTGCAATAGGATTGATTGCCAACTCGTTGCAATACAATGGAAGTTCTGTACAGCATCTGGCACTTAAAAGATGCACATGCACCAAAGATTAACATGCATACACAATTAAAATTGTAGTCACAGAACAATATCACTAGAGAAGCAAACCCTATGTTCATAGCAAGAGTCAAACACTACAGTTTCAGACAAATTAATAAAAGAAACACATTAAAGGAACAAAAATATGTCTTCATCCTCATTAGATTGTTCATTTCCAACTACTATAAATGTGACCAATGTTAGTCCTTGAGACAGAAGAGGCCATCTATCTGGCTTTTTCCTAGTTGTGTGCTTCAGTTTTGTTTTCCCGACAAAACTTTTGCTTGTATTTTCACCATAATTTTTTAAACACAGTGTTTATAACATACATAATATACATACTCCATATACCTACTCCATATACATAGCAACCGCATCAACAGTAGAAATTCCTTATTTATCTGTTTCCGTATTTATGTCAGCCTTATTTCTTTCAGGCACTATATCGCACTTCTCTGTACATAAGTCACTGGGCAGGTTTCAGAGCTTTCATATGCATCATTTTATCTTACTGTTCCCCATCTATTTGCTGGTTCCAGCAGAAGAAAATTTTTAAATGCTCATAAAAAATTAATGAAGGTAGAAAATATAATAATCATGTTGAAAATAGAGCAATTACTTATGAACAATTGGTTAAAGAGAACTGAAAAAAGTACCACAAGTATGGAATGTCAGTGATGAAATGAAACAACTGACAGATGACCATGGTTCTTGAGTAGGACCACCTTCAGCAGCACAGGTCCAATAGCCAAACTGAACCAGCTTAGTGATGGTCCAGATTTCTGATGGTGTTGTAACTCTTGGGCACAATAAACAGCATAACTTTTTCCGAGAACCTCTGCTTTACCAGTTCTGGAAAGAACCTCTCACTGGAAGCATGATCTTAGCAAACCTGTAGTCATTATATGGGATCTTTTGATATTTTGTCTGCTCCCTTTGCTAATGGTATAAAGGAACCTGGGAGCCCCCTAACCCATGCTAGTCCCCTGGCACTGACAACCCTTACAGAGCCTGGGGGTTGCTCTGACCTGGCAAAGGAGCTACAGTTTTGCATGATGGCCCATTTCACAAACCCACAGGCTCTCTTTAGTGAAAGTTAGGTATTTCACTTTTAGTGGCTAGCTTCCATCCTAAAATAAATTATAAAAAAAAAAAAAGTAAAAAAATTCTATTTGTCTAATACAATTTCCAGTTCGTTTGCCAATCTTTTGTCCAGCTGCTTTTGATACTGCTAATGTTTCAGTTCTTTTCATAGGGATATGAATTACTGCTTTGATCTGCAAAGACTGATACTTATCTAATTTTCCTCCCTTTATCTGTGTTGCTATTAAAAGATTTATAGTAGCCATATAAGCCTCTCATTTCAGATGAGGACATTTTTAATTCTACACTTCCGAAATCAAACTTCAAACCCAGTCTACAACAGGAATGTGAATCGGTGCTACACAGGCAAGAGACAGTGAGATAGTGTTAGGTTGTGTTTTCTTTGGAGAGATGAGGAAGACTTTTGTTCAGCCATACAAGGAAAATAAATATATTTAAACAGAACTTCAGCTTAGAAAAAGTCACATCTAACCTGATTCCATCGTTGTAAATTGGACAGCATTACTGAACTGATTGCCATTCCCAAGCTTGGTAAATGCAGAGACACTGATAAAATAGGGGCTGTATGGTTCTAACCCAACAAGGTTTGCCTCATGGTTTGAACCTGAAATGTTCTTAAGGAAGAAAAAATTATTAGTACACAATTAATCTCTAGAAACATTGCGGGCTTCACCTTGAACCTACTGAAATGAACAGAGGATTTACAGCCATAGTTTTGCCTCTTCCACTCTGAGTAGCTTTCAGTCAAATACTGAAAACCCTTTCCAGCTTCACATCAACCCCTCTTACCTTCTACTTCCTTACTACACCTCTGCAGTGGAAGAGATAGCTTCTAATTTCTTTTACTTTACCTTAACTAGATACATAGATTGATGAAGACTTTTTTTATTAAAAAAAAGCTAAAACCTACCACTCAATTCCTTGGACCTGTTTATGCAAGGCATGTTTGAACCTGAACATTTATATAGCAGCTATTTCAGTTACAATTTACTCAATTATTCTTATTCTGCATTTTTTTTTAAGTGAAGACCTCTGAACAGTTTTACTATTTTATAAGATGACTAGGAATTACTGTCTTTTTGAATCATGAAAGTCCATAGATATTAAATAGCTAAACAAAGGTAGCCACAAGGCAAGTAACTACTGTCATTTTATAACATCAAGCTTACACTAAAATACAAATTAAGATTAATAAATCTCACCATTAGTGAAACATCAGAAGCTCAAAGCAAGTTAACGTCAAACAATTTTTTTCTGTTTAATTTGAAAAGTTGAATTACAGGTATGGTGGGAAGGGAATTAAACTGTCTTAGCAAATAGGAATTTATAGGAACTTCATAATTCTAGGAGCATGATATTTAAAATATTTGCCATATCATTTTTCCTAAAGCATGAAAAAATATTTTAAAAAATTATACACTCAATTAAAAACATACCCAAAAAAATAGTTTTTCAGTGTTGTTCTGATAAATCTTAAAATTATATCTCATAATAACACCATTTGACTGGGGACTTGGATCCCATTTTAGCCACACAGAATCTGCGGTGTAGTTGATAATGGTCAAGTTCTGGGGTGGAGCTAATGGCACTGGAAAAGAGAAATGCTATTGAGTTCCAAATCACAAATAATCCAGACAAAACAAAACACTTTGCACATGCAGAGAACATAGGTACTTTTGTTTACATTTGTATCTAAACTCAAGCTAACAGTACGTCATTGTTATTTCAATCTTTCTTCTTCTTCTTTGACATGAAACAAATTCCATTAATCCAGAATACATGTTTAGTCAGCAAGGGATCTTCTTAGAGATCTAACAAAACTATTAATCACTTAAACATCCCTACTGTCAGAACTAAGACATTTAACAAAAGCCATATTACATATATAACTGGAATGAGGTATACTTTGCTTTCTACACCATATATGGAGCCCAACTCATATATTTAAAAGATATGTCATTTACCATGCAGCGGAGAGGAGGTTCATGTAAAGGAAAACTGTGTCAGTGTGTCAGAAATATTTACATGTTTTATCATTTTTCAATTACATGAGCACATGAAGAGAAAGGTACTGTTGCTTGCTTCAAAATCCCTGACATTTTGGAAACAATAACACATTCCAAAGGCAAAAGATATTTCTTCATGGAGTTATTTTTGTAATCCTATGCAGAATGTGACCTCCTCTTGCACAGTGTGGCAGGAGGAGGAGCACTCAGAAGCACTTGTCTTGCAGTGTTTCCTTCTGAAAGCTCTTCACCCACAGACCAATGGAAAATTAATTCTTCATTTCAACAGGTCTGATGCTCAGATCTAAGATGGATGCAGTAACATAAGGCTGATATTTTGAAGTTGGTTACAACTGAATTTTCTCACCTGACTCATCTGTGTAGAACTGAAGCACAGCGGATGGACCTGGTCCTTTTATTGTTCTTGCAGCTGCATAAATGCTGTACAATGTGAATGGCAGAAGGTCTTCCAAGATGATAAAATTATTGGTGGTAGAGAATGAGTTATTCCTTTCTGGCCCATATAGGTTTAAATCATAACGTATTATAATACCATTTGGCTTAATAGGAGGGTCCCATGAAAGCATAACTGAGGTAGTTGAGAGATTTGAAAATGTTTTGATTACAGGTGCAGATTCTGGGACTATATGAAGAAACAATAAAGAGAAAAACAAGGATAATCTCAGAAAAATATGAGTTAGAATGAAAAATTCCATTTCATGGTGTCAAAGCAGAAATGTGTAGCAGCTGTTTGTGTCACTGTATAACAAAAAAACTTTAAGTGACACAAGAAAAACACAATTTTTTTTCTTTTAGAAAGTTATTTGGGGTTTTTTTTATACATTTCCTTAGGAATTAATAAAAAATCTTACCATCTTCATCAGTTCTTATATGAAGACTTAGAGCATGCCGTTCAGAAGATCCTTTATCAGTGGCTGGCGTGATTTTCAGAATGTAATCAGTATATTTCTCCAGATCATCAAAAATTATGCTCATGTTGTAAGTAAGGAAAGATAATGTCTTACTGGTTCCCAGTTGCATTAAACTTAGAGAAACATGAAAGAAGACTAAGCCATTTGGCTTGGATGGTGGAAGCCAGCTTACATTTACAGAAGATGAGGAAATGTTTTGATAGACCAGATTTTCAACAAAACCTTCTGGGACTATGAGAGATAATAAGCAAAAAATTAAATGCATGGATTACAGTAATAAAACATACAGACCCAAGCCAGAAATAACTGTTCAAAATATAATTAGTCTGAAAATGTCAGTTGTAATATTTTTTACAACTTTTAAAAATGATTTTTGTTTCAATATCAAAAGAAAAATAGTTGAAGGCATATATGAATAATCATCTCTGTTAAATTTGTTTAAGAAAAGAGTTTTAATGACATCTTAAGACAATAATTTTATTGCTTGTATACACAGAGGCTTTTGAGCTATGTTAGTATTTCAAAGACTTAGATCAAAATGCCCTCCTGGCAAAGATAAATATTGCAGCATTCAAAACCACTCAATGATATGTTTTTGACTTTGCCATCATAACAGTAAAATAATTTTTAAGTTAGAGAATATTTAATAAATATAAGCACTGATATACAATGAGCACTAAAAAAGTTATTAACTTACTATCCTGATCTGTGTACACATCTATTTTTTCACTGGTTTTGTTTCCATCTCCAAATGCTGTGCTTGCAGTTAACCATAAAATATAATGGCTGTATTTTGCCAAGTCATCCAGCACTACAAATGGAGACACACTGACGTTGCTGTCATTACCATGACTTGTGAAATTCTAAAGGGAAAAAAAAAAAGAAAACGTTACCACTTAAAATGTTTTTAATCACTGATTTCTCTTTCTAGCTCCCCATTTAGCCATCACCACCAGCACCAGCAGCAGACATGATTCACCATAGCATTCAGAAGACATAAACCTGTACTTTGACTCCTAATGAGTACTGATTTTTTTCTGAAATACTCGATTGTATGATGTCTATTTTTACTGCTTGTAATACTACAGAGTACATAATTGTCTTCTCCTGTTGTTTGTAATTGTTGAATGCCAGTTCAGAGATTAAAACTGTTATATTGCAGTGTGTTTATCCATATTTCATCCAGAAAATTACAAAAAAAAAAAGCAACATCTACTAATTGCTCATAGATTACCTGAATCACGCATGCCTTGGCTGATCATTATTAATCAAAACAAAGGTTTTCTCTCTCTAATCTATTTTTATGAGGGTAGATTTTGAACTTAAAACTTTCAGTGGCAGAGATCTCACTGCATCACTTGATAAACATTTCCTTTTGTTAGTTGTCCCTCCCAATAACAACGTGCCATTATCTCTAAGGAAATGTCTATAGTGAGTGGACCATGTTAAAACAAAGGCATCAACAGAATTTTTTTCCTTTCTTCAGTTACTTGCTAATGAAAGGATAGCAGCAGAACCTAGACCCACTTTCTTTTGAACTGTGTAAGAAAATGTCACTAATACTGTGACTACAGCAATAGGCTAGTGCTTCAGATCAGCACCTCTAAGGAGGCTATTCCTGTTTAGGATCAACAACTTTGGAAGATGAAAAGAAAAACTATAAAGCATATTATTTATGTAAGTTCAGCTATACCACATAAGCGAATGTGTTGAATCATCCACTGCTTTACAGGAACCTGACTTAGAGGATCCCACACAGTTTGTTTCATGATTTGAAAATTGTTGAGAAGTTATTTAGCCCATAGGCATATTCAGATCAAGCATTAGGTCAAATCTTCGCTGCTGATTCAAAGAGCCAGTAGCATTCCTCTCTGACAGCCACATTGCTCCATTAAGCAGATGGCATGGACAGCACTTCTCAGGACCAAAGAAGTCCTAATTTTTCTACATAGCAACATTTTCAGGGTGAGATTTATTTTTCCCAAACCCCTGATGAATTCCAGCTATTTGGCCAGCCTCCTATTTTTGGTATTAGATCTAATCCACATCCTCCACTTCTTTAAAAACCAAGTTAGCTTTCAAGTAAATGCTTTTCTGAAAAAACGAGGCTGTGAGAGCAAACTTACTAAAGCAGGAGAAAGGCAACAGAAATATTTGGGTGTTAAAATTTAGAAATACCACATATAAGCACAGACATGCTAAAACTGCATACTGAAAAATGGATTATATTTCCCATGAGGAAAGTTCCTACTGAAGAAGTCACTGTTATGTGCCCTGTCACAGCTGAATCAGTACTGTACAAACTGATAGTTCAGTACACAATCTTGGTATCTGTCACCAAAACATATCAATTTATATATTTAATGCAACACATCAGCAATATTTTTTATGGGCAAAATATTTTTATTTTTTCAGAAAACAATAGGTGACACTCTCAGCCATTTCCCTGAGATTTTTATACCTGTACCTGAGACCTAGTTTTCCCTGCAGTCACTAGTACTTACACAACATAAATAAGTAAACAGTTTGTTTGGCAATGAAAATTTAAGCCTTTTTTTTGAATGCAGAACAGAAGCTGCACAAATTGTGAGTACAAATTTTTATATCCACTCCTATTAACTGAATATAAGCACACTGTTAGTTTTGCCCAAAAGATTAAGTTAAGCCAACATCAGTCAAAATACAAAAAATTCCACCTAAATATATTACTTTCTTCTAAAATTAGTTTGGATTTCACACTAGCTTCATACCTAACTGAAAAAGGCTGGAAAGAGCTTTGTGTTACATTTGGTAGGTTAAGATACAGGAAACAGTGGATCCAATTCTCAGGTATTTAATTAAACTTTCTAATACTTAAGCAGGGCATGACAGAATACATCATCTGGCCCAGAAGAAGCATTCTAATGCCCTCTTTCTGTTATTGTTATTATTATTATTATTACTGTTAGCAATGATTAGTAATTTATAACATCTAATAATGAGACTTTTTTTAATAAGCCCTTAAATAACAACCTGAGTATTCAAGGTAAAAATGGCAAGGCTACCGCATCAAGTTTTGATCCTAGATTTAAGGGGAGTTTATTGGTATGAACAGCTGAAAATTCAACTCTTAGTTTAAAAAGCATACCTTTACAATTCAGCCAGCTGTCTGGCAGTTAAAGACTCAGTGAACCAACGTGAATATTATTAACGGGGTTTTGGTGGGTCAACAAAAACTATTTTGAGAGGTAGTTCCTTTACTTTGAGGAGCCCAAGGAGTGGAGATTATCTCAAACTACTGATATGACAACATATTAGGAAAAAAAAGGAACACATAATTAAGAGTAACAATGAGCAGGAAGAACTGTGTGGGTACAAACTGAGAAGAGATGAAACTTGTACTAATTGTACCCTGGGGATAGAACACTATAGGAAGTTTTACAATTAACTGTGGCTGCAGATGAAAGGAAACAGCTTAGGATCTTTGGCTACAGCTGAAGAAATTCTTCCTTCTGTCCCTTTCTTCATCCATACATGAAAGAAGTTTTGACATAGCAAAGTATCAGATTATTAAAAGCAGCTAAGTGTAAGCAATACACTCAAGCCATGAAAGTGTCAGCAGAAACTAGTATCTTCTTCACCTCAGGAAGTGGCAGATATTTCCAGGGGCATAAAGCTGTAATTAGCTGTATATGGAAATATGGTGATGCTCTTCTTCACTTTTAACCTTTTTCCCCTGTTCTGTTTTCTTCTTTAGGTTCATTGTGTTGCATTCTTGTTTCAAGTTGGAGGGTCACACACTTGACTCTGGCGATCAGGTGAGTGGTGACACTGTGAGGGCTAATCCAAACCATCCTTCAAGGACCGTAATAGTCACTGTTCCAGTAAAAACCTAAGTGAAGTTATTTCCTTTCTGTGTGCTCTGCCATTCTGAGACCAGCTTTTTAAAAACTTGCAGTTTATTTTAGGGAAGTTCCCCTTTTTATCCCTACTTTGGTCATATTGGTGAAAGAAAATGTTTGGTTGTTAAGTAATATAGCACATTGTTTGCATCCCTTGTCTGCATCCCAAGGGTAGACCAAGTTGAATTTCACTCTGAACTGTATCCAGTCATATTCACTTCAAGTGGCTTGAGGTAGAGGTTGGATGATTTGGGGTCTGATGTTCAGTTGCTAGAAGGATCATAGGCTTTTTTTCAGTACTTTGCTCCTGGTTCCCCCGTCTGGTTTGTCAGAGCGGGACATTTTTCATCTGTACTGAAATTGCTATACGAGGGAACTTTATTGAATCATAAATTTATATTTGTAATTAGCACCTTTCCCACTTTCTTGCTAATCAAAACACAAATATATAGAGATTGAATAGAAGAGTTTATTCAAATCAATGATATCTTCCATAGGTTGATATTTAGCCATGAGACAATTACTTCCATAAAGTCTTTGACTTATTTCCTTGATAAGACTGAAAATGTGGGCAGTATGATTGCTTCAAGCACCAGGCAAGGCATCACAGAGCAAAACATGCAAAGCTGCTACTGCAAACAATGAAAGCTTGAATTGTAGGAGCCCAGCAGTGTCACAGAGAAGTGATGTGAAGAAAAGGTACAGTGTCATGTCATCTGTGAAGGAAGTACTCTTTGTCAGCATACATGTCGTATCTTTACAGCACTGGGACAGGATATATATACCAAGAAGTAGCATATTCCCTAGACCTATGACAGCAGAATATGAAAGATAAAGCTGAACTGGAACCTAGCCTAATGCAGGTAATGGTTTCTTCTAGCTGGCTACCGGTCATTCCTCCCTCTCTGACACATTTTCTTTTACAACTGTCAGCATCCCCATAGAAACAGCCCACTCATCTACCAAAATCTTTAAATCTAATCTCCATCACTAAATATTTCCTTCTGCTATTCTGGTTCTGAACCTTACGTCTGAGCATCCCAGGCCTTCTGACTGGACAGCTGCAGTGTTATTTTTCATGTAGATCAGTAAAGCAAAGAAACTATATATTATTTTTCTGACTTATGAAGATACATAAATTTTCCCTTTATGAAGGAAAACTCAAGTTTCTGCATCATGTAAAGGAGTAAACTGTATCTTTTATCTCAGGTCTTTTTTATATCCTAAATAAAACACTCTGCAGATATTAACTTCCTAGTTTTAACATATTAATAGTCAGTAGTTTATATAATTTGGTTTTAATATGCCTGAGAAGTTTGAGAGTGTGTGAGAACTGAGAAATTGAGACAACAGAATAGCACCAGTTTTAGTATGACTTCTTAATCTATTTCAGATTATGAAAGCACTGGGAGATGTTAACTTGCTTGATATTCTTCAGCAAGGGTGGATTTTCAGGCATCTAGAAGATATACTTTAAGACTTGGACCTCTGGAATTATGTCCTGACAAAGAAACAGAGGAAAGACTGATAGAGAATGGCTGCCCACAACATCAAAATGTGAAACGTGAAAAGATACCTACTTCTTAAATTCTCCTGTTTAATTTCTCAAACTGAAAATACAGTTTGGATAAACATAAGCAGAATGGTTACCTCGATGCAGAGTATTTCAGCTGAGGATTCTTTCTTTCCAAATGTGTGCAATACAAAACTTAGCAACAGATCCTACAATTACATGGTTATACTTCTAAGTTACAGATAGTTGTAAGCTATACGTATGCATACTTGTGCAGCTTACAACTGTCTCTATATGTCATATAAATATATAAATAGTCACATATCAGGCTGACTTTTACACATGCATTTCTCCCTTGTAAAAAGAGTAATATAAAATATCTGACAGAAATGAGTTGTCTTTTTTTACCTGTTCGAAATCTGTCTTGCACCCACAGGCATGCCAAGGTACAGAATAGGACTGCAGCGTAGATATGGTAGTTGTTATGCTAAGCAGTGAGCAGACAGGATGTGAAGGGCAGAAGAAGTTAAAGAGAGCAGACAGATTAAGATTTGATCATGATTTGAGAGATTAACGTTCATATCCCATGGGCAATAAGAGACAGATGCAACAGCAGCTGAAATCTATCTTCAGACGGCAGAGGGATGAGATAAAAATCAAAGTCAAAATGATGAAAATGGTAGTTTCCACACACAGAAGTAGAGCTACTGTCAGCACTTTCCTGCTATCCACCTCATAATATGCCAAAGCAGCATTAACTTCCACTTGTGCCACTGTCCTTTCCCTGCCTGACTGCATTACAGGATAATAAAACTGGACCCTCGCCTTGCTGGGCCAATGCTACCGTGCTCCATCTTCCCTATCTTCCTCCTTTATTTCCAGAGTCCTGGGCACATCCTGGGGGATTTTCTCTTCCTCTCTCAGAGTAAGCTTCACCTTACTCATTCATCTCAGAGCTGCACCTTCCTAAAGGCACGAATAGTCCAAGTCCATAGTCCTCCTCCAAAATTTCTTGAGATGTACTTCATAGGATGGGCTAGTTCAGGCGCACTGATGCAAAGGTTTGCCCAGAGATTTGTTAAGGAAAATGCTGTTGTTATAGCAGTATGTGCAAACAGAGTCTACATTCTGAACTGTAGCCCTGATTTTAATCTCAATTTTAATCAGAATATGAACTCATGGCACAGTCCTGCTTGCACCTGAAACTATGCAGAGCCAGGCAACCACATACCTTCACAGAAGTCAGAGAAGTGTACACACTGAAGTATGGCAGCAATTACTCACTCACAGATATTTGTAACATTTGTGAACACTTTTTCTAGTTATCCTCAAACATATGCATACTTCACCTTAGACATATCTTGAGCATAAATTTATGCAGTCAAGGTTATTTTCCATACATAATTTTCTAAATGAATTTATATTTCTTGTTTTTCTTCCATATGTGTAAAACTTGTGACAAAAGACCTGTAAAGGAAGCTTATTTCCCTTATTATATTTCTGTACCATAAGATATTCATAGAAAGGAGAACAGAAAGATTATATATAAAATTGATGTGTAGTGCATAATTAAGGATGAAAGCAGCAACAGCAAAAAAACCTATGTGAAAATAAATCACCAAAATATTATTTATAAGATTTTGCCTTTTAAGCTTTAACATCAGAGTATCAATATCTTTGCTTCAGTATAGTAAACAGTAATTTCCTCCGGAGAGTAAGAAAAATATGAAGTAAAAATGTGTTCCCTACTTTCATATTACCTTCATATTTTCAATACTGTACAAACATGTATTAAAAAGTAAAACCAGAACCAGAAATTTCATTGCTAGATTAGACTAAAATAAATACTCTTGAGGATGTGCCATGCATGTAGTGGGTCTTGACTCTATCCATTACATATGTTAAGCGTATATGTATTAAGCGCACGTGTGCATATATTTATATAGATACATGTACATATAAACTTTGCATAATGGAATATTACACAAAATCTACTGGCTTTAATGATTAATGATATGAATGCTTAGTGGGATACACAATGTAACATGATTACAAGATATGCTTCTGCCTTTGTGAGCTAAAATACTACATCATGATAAAGGAAATATGAAAAACCAATTTATTGATAACCATAAAATTGATTTAATCTTTAAGTAATTATTAGAACATTTCTTGACTTCTATGAAAGAATATAAATAAGCTTACCTGTATGAATATTCCTGAATTATTTTTGAAATAAACTGAGTAGTACAGTATATTTCCATTAGGCTTTTGAGGAGGAGACCAGAATAACATTATTGATGTGGAAGTAAGGTTTCTGTATGTAACATCTTTCGGTGCATCGCTTGGTGCTGGAAAAATGTTAAGTTTTAGCATACCTAAAGCTTTTCTATCTCAGGGTTTTGTACATTTTAGTACCTGAGGAACATCCACTATGGTAGATCTTACAGTATCCTATGGCAAATTAAATGTATTTCTGATTATGGTATAGAAAATGCTTCACAAAAAAAATTAAATAAAACTGTAAATGTAAAAATGAATTTTTAAAACACTTTTTCAGCTGTATTTGTATTTAGCTGCATTTGTGAACAGACAGAGTTTTCTTATAGAATTTGTCCTGTACTTACTGCTTTGTGCACATAGAAAATCTAATTGGCAAACATTGAAAGTTGACAGAGTTAGGTCTCTATACTCCAAATACGGTTAGTAAGGAAAAAAAGGACTTGTTTTACAAAACCTAAATTAAAAGCCTTGTTCTCTCTGATTATAAACAGAATTTAGTCTCACAACCTATGTGGGTAAACCAGGTACATAACTTGGACAGTATGATAATTTCACTTTTTTCCTCTTTTCTCAGCCTATTAAATGTGCAGGAAGACTCCTGTAAGACTTCTTCAATTAATCTCTCCTCCTGTTTTATAAAGAATAGCAGCATATGGTTCTTCTCAGTAACACAGTGATGTAGGAGAGCTAAATTCAATCCCTTAAGTCAGCTTAGGAGAATTTAAATCAAGATTTCTCAGCATCCAAGAAAGTGCTGTACAGAACATGCAGTAGAGTACTGAACACTCCAAGTTATGTACCTCTCTTGCTTTGTGCTGCTCTAGTTTGTGTAAAATACTAAAATATTAATTGGAGGGGGAACCCCAGGACCAGTAACTAAAAGTCTGTCCCTATAAAGTCAATTCTTATTTCCATAACAGCTTTAATAGCAATGACTGTAAATACCTACAACCTGATGATGTAGACAGACTTTGGAGGGATGGCTTCAATAGATGCTAATCCTGCCAGTGGTTGTGAGTTGGGGAATTGCTTTATCTATGCAGGATGATTCTGAAATATGCCTACATACACCTATTTTGGAACCACATCAATATGATTGATGCAAAACCAGACACAGTACTTAAACTGAATGACTTTCAAAGCACAGTATACACTATGATCATATAAAAGTCACTTTCCATGTTGGAAGTATAAAATAATTAAAATAGAATAAACAAATCAATGTACACTTATAGAGCTCATTTTCGAATTAAAAATATTTCAGATTTAAGAGGGATACTCTAAGAAGTATTTTCCCTATCAGAAGTTGTGTCATGGCAGCTTAAAGTAAGGATCTAGTAAAATATATTACAAAAATAATTTATTTCAAAGTTTAGAATGAAATTATTTGGATCTTACCTGTTCTGAAGAGAAATGCTAATTTCTTCTCAGTATAAGTTAACATAAATACCAATCATAATTTTATAGAGCCACAGATACTTGTAGACATAAGGATAGAGCCACACAGACAGGTAGCACGTCTCTTCTTGACAAGTCAAATGTCACTTCTACTTCAGTGGCTTTATTAACTTAAATAAGGCTGACAGAATTTTAAGGCTGAATGAAAATAAAGGTTCATAGTGTATATAAGCTTACCTCCTTCAGAAGTTCTGAATGTTATAGTATCACTTTTTATGTTGCCATCTCCAAATCTTGTACTTGCTGTTAGGTAAGCACTATACTCATTGTTATATTCTAAGTCTGTCAACTCCAGTGACGTTTCTGTTACATTTACACTCCTCTTTGACATTTTATTCCTAAAGAAAAAAGTATTTTATTAATTATATACACACACGCCATATCTCTCTATATACAATTATGGCATTCGTTGTAAAACTGAAACATGCAATATTGTGTTAAATACAAGTAGTTTAGGTTTTTAAAATAGGCTAGGATAACTTTTTGTCTTTTATGGTGAAAAACTAATTTTTGTACTGTGACATCGAGGTAGGGCTCTTCATTTTGTTCCTTAAAATAATAACACCCCAATACTCCACAGAAATATGTTTATAAATTACATCAACAAAGACAATGGCTATATGAAATAACTAAGGAGGAGTATTTCTATCTCTTAGCTGTTTTCAAATGGTTATGTGTACCCTTGGGAAGGACAAAGTAGGGCATAACTAAACTGTCTCCCTGGACAGGAATAGCGAAATATAAAAAGATTATAGCAGGGAGCATGCCCTACTGTGACACTGTGAAATTGGTCAGAAGGCTGAAGTTATAAATGGAATAATAGAAGATGATATGGAACAGGAATTAGCTGGTGCTGAGTTAATTCTGGTGGAATGTAGCAGAGGATCAGAATGGAACTCTAGTCAGGTCAAAACCCGCCTAGAAAGACTGTAAGATGTAACATTAATAAAACACTGCTATTAGCATAGGTATGAAATGATTATCAGAAAGTAAAATAAGATACAGAAATAACTAACTTGAATTCAAAAAGTCTTTATTCATTGTAAAGTCATTATTCCTTGTAAAGTTAATGTAATCTTTTAAGAAAAAAAAAAAGGAGGAAAATAAAAACCTAACAATCCATTCCTTCAAAGATTTCTATATGAGTAGGTGTCCTGTGTCTCTAATGGGATTTCATACAGAGATGATAATTTGATAAGTAAAACAAAATGTCTTACTCCAGGAGTCACTGTGAAGCTTTTCACAAATGACAATGTGTTCTAATACTAAAAAAAAGAAAAAAGTTATTAAAAACTACTAGATTTTCATCCTTTGATAACTGGATGACTGTCCTATTAGCAAAAATCACCATCTAATATATCTGAAATAAGGTTACATTAACAAATAAATGGAATGAGAAAGTGTATGAGAATGAAAAAAAATCCTCCTTAACCCTCAGATTTTGAGTGGAATGTCACTTGACATGGGAAACACTCTTGGCAATAGAGAAAGTTAACATTTACATTTTTCCCAAACTTCTGACATTTTTAATAGTCAGTAAAATTTACAAGAGATTGCAGCTGTGCTTATCAAACCCTGTACAAAGAAAGACATCTTTTCCTGGATCTTTGCCCAGGGTATTCTTAGTATGGAAATACGTATCTGGTTATAATTTAAGTAAGAAGAAAATCCACAGCTTAGTGCTGCAAACATTTCTACTCTTGAGTAACTACACTTTTACATCTGAGTTGTCAAAAAACATTTCCACAACTAGGCACAGAAAGAAGAACAAAAGCTTGAGGTATTTCAAGGGAAGTTGATTTTCTCTTCAGAAACAACTGAGATTGAAATAAAAATAAGAAAACACTAATCAAAGTGAGTGCAGTCTTTGCAGACAGCAAGAAAGTACTTAGCAGAATAAGTTAAGCCAAGAAATCTTAATGAAGAAAAATATTACAAAAAGGTCTTAAACAGCATTTTTCAAAAATGCAAACAACAGAGATTCTAAGAAATTGCATACTTTCATTTGATAAATACAGGTACCATATTTTCTTAAAAATCTGTACCTGAAAATAGATCTAGTCAACAAGTATCTCACAAAAATTTGTAGAAAAGGATAATGCCAAAAAAACAATGGCTACATACAAGTTCAGCAATTTTGTTAATTGCACATTTAATACTCAAAAATTTCATTTAGGGAGTATGAGTCTGTAGGCTCAAGGCAGGAAGAAAGTTTCTTTGATACTCCCTAGCACCCAAAACCACCTTGTCTTCTGACAAATTCCATGAAATATAACTGAAAACATTGCAGATATCACCCTCTCTATTCTCTTTGTTGTGGATTCTTGTTCCAAATCAGCTAAAGAAAGGTTACCAAATTCTCTACAACTGTCGCAAAATATTTAAGTGAAGGAACACTTATTTAACATCTGTAGTAACCTTCTTCCTTCTGCTTTATTGAGAAGCACTGGGATTAACAATCTCCTCCAAAATATATTGAATACCTCCCAAGAGCAGCAACTATATGGCACTACAGTTTGCCTTGTCAAATCTCCCCCTGCAATGCATTTTATGAAACTGTAGGGACAGCTCTGTTAAATACTTGAAATTTCTCTCCTTCCCCCACCCCCCTCCCTCCCTGCCAAGGAAGGAGTGAAGTTATGGCCTCTTTGAAGGCAAAGGGAGTTTTTCTCCAATGTCCTTGCCTTAACATGATACATAAAGCCTCTCTAAATTTAGGTATGGCACAGTAACGACAGACAAGACAGAGCAAAAAGAATATGGGGCAAGGCTTACAGCAAGAGATTATGTGGTTGCTTAATTGAAATATTTAGAAAGATGGATCATTTAAGAGTTTTTTTAAAAAATACTTCTGGTTAAATCTTTTCTCATAGTAACAAAAGCAGTAAGTTATAAGGGAACATAAGGATGAAAACTTGCATAACCTCAATTCTTTGAACACAGTGTGTATCAAAAAACATAGCCCTTATCATGAAGTAGCTCTTCCCTAGCTCAAGGACAGTCATCATTTGAAAGAGCAACAGACATTCCCAATAGAGTAGAATTAACAAGAGAAGACAAATTTAACTTTTCTGAAAAGAAGACCTTGCTCCTCTTCACTTTATCATCAACTTAACTAGAAATTACAATTTAAAAAAAAAAAAATGTAGTGACTGAGGCCAAACCCTACCCCAAAACTGTCAAATAACGATAAAATAATGTAAGCTCAAGAGCAGTGTGCCCATAACAACTGCAGATTTGCACATCTGGTTTACATCTTATAATGTGCACTTTAGTATTTGATTCCTGCACCTTAGTACTGGCAATAAAATGGTAAAGCACAAATGCAATATATTAATAGTGATCAATAAAAAATATTTTCACTCCCAGTAGAAGTTATAGATCTTTGAAGAGATGCCATGTCACTTGACCAAACTATGTTATGCAAGGAATAGGACAGAAGCTGCAAGTTTTAAAGTGACAAAACTCCTTTGTAAAGGTGAAAAAATATCACAGCAGGATGTCAGGAGGGAAAAAATGGGAAAAAAAGGTTAGATAGAAAAAACTAAAACACAATAAATGAAAAGTATCTGTTAAAAATACTCGTTTGCTATTAATGTAATAAAACCAAAATGTAACAGCAGATATAATTGATAGCTCATACAAAAACTCTGAACATGGCTCTTACTGTCTAAAAGAGGAGGCAATATTTCTCTATTTTAAGCCTATTTCAAATCTCCTTGACAATTCAGCATGGGTTTGTGCCCTGCTGTGCAGCAGGCCTAATCAGAATATAATGAAAATAGTCACCATGCTCTAGTTTAAATTTGAATTCACTTACTACAGCATAATGTTTGGAAAAATGTTGAGGATTCTTACAAAATGTTGAAATTGTTCCCCCAGTTTTTGGCTACTCTGAATTTGCATATACAAAAGCTAGTATTTTAAGTGCTGGATGAATATTTGTTCTCCCAAAACATATAATCAACATATTGTGTAATAAAAACCTAACATTCCTGATAGGTTACAGATTAACATTTATCCTCAGAACTACTTCCAGAAAAATCTTACCAGACATAAACTGTGTAATAGAGGATAATTCCATTTGGCTCCAGCGGTGGTTTCCATGACAACTTCACAGTGACACCCAACAACTGTTGTACAGAGAGGGCTTGTGGAGGAGAACTTGGAGCTATAAAATGAGAGAACAGGACACAACATCTTGTTGAACAGCTAAGATCGATGGGATACACAGCATCCTTAAATGGGCTTTTAATTATTTGTGATAGAAAATTAACCTTGTACCACATGGGTACAGTATCCATCAGCTAATGTTAAGGCACAGCTTCTTTTCCTTTTTCTGACAGATGATAAAAGAAGATTTTGCATGGTGGTGTTAGAACATCTGTTTCTGTGATTCAATGGAAAAAGTACTTCATGAGAAAACAGAGCGGTGGCTAGGTCACAGTGACTCACCTACTGCCCGAGTATATTGCTGTAATTTTTTTTCCCTTCTAATAAAAGCAAGACCTTTATAGATATGAACACATGTAAAATACAGCATAATAGTTCCCCTGAGGAAAAAAAGATGCTGTAAAGAATAATACAAAACACCAAAAGGTGGAAAAACAGATAAGCATGGCATTGAGAGATTATAAAATTGTGGGATACTAGACAGTGATAAAATCTATTCACTCCATCAGATAAGGACCACATTCATACATTTAACATGTCACAAGGGCAAATTAAAAGATAGACATTCACTGAGACCCTTAAAATTCATTTTAAGATGATCTCTAGATGACACCCTATCCCAACTCTCTAGGGAAACATTGTAAGTAAATGAAAATGTTAGACCATGTTTGATTTTTTTCCTAAGGTTCTTATTAATTTTACTGAGGAAAAATAACTCATGTATGCATAAGCAATACTGCTTTATTGTCAGTGTGTTATTGAGAAATGAATCTTCATCTTGATTCACAGACCTATGTATCACTATAAAGTAATATTAGAATTACATTTGTTTTTCTCAAATTAAACTGAAGAGCATCATGCACTAAAAATTCAGGTCATAGCTGTAGTCATGCATGAAAATTGAGAATATGAGCATAACTATTAGCAAATCTATGAAACATTTGGTCTGAACCTTGGAACACTGTGTTCCTGTGAATACGGAACATGTGGTGTATTATAAATATTGTTGTTTTTCACTTCTTGTTGCTTTCACTAATTGAAAGTTGGCATAAAGGTTTTATAACTCTTTATATTATAGGAAAAACTCTTTTATATTGTTCATTAACAAAGTTTCACTGAATTCACTGAGTTTATATGCCAGTGAAAAATGTTAACAGCTGTATTTTGTTTTACTTGTTATATTATCCTCAGTGGCTACATAATAAAAGATCTGTCATACAGTGAATGTCATCTTTTTGACATGTCTAGTTCATTCTACAATTCTTATTCAGAGGATTTTTTTCCTAAAGAATAGAAACTACATTGCTCTAAATAAAAATACTCTCTGCTAAAAAAATGGATTTATCCAAATGAGCTCTTTTCAGTCTGCTCCACCAACATAACTCTTGAGCAAAGTTTTTATACTGATGGTGTGGCTGGTGGGTTGCTTGTGTCAATGCCACTTTAGAATAGATTCCCAGAGATTTCCTCCCTAGTCAATGGAGAGGAACAGACACAGCCTTCTCCAAAATGTGTCTCACAGCACCTAAGATTTTTGCTATGAATTTTTTTTTCAGAATTCCCTGGCAGAATCTAGAGAGGTGATCAATGATAACTTCCCACAACTACATTGTGTACTGAAAGTACAACTATAATTTTAAGGTTACTCTGCTGATTTGTTACCTACTGTACAAATTAGCAGGGGTTGCAACAACTGTCTTCTACCCTCAGCCTGCAGTGCAGAGCACTCCCCTGCTCAGTTTGGAAGTCTAGTGCTACAGATGATGGACTTCAGTCATTTTCATAATATTAATAATTTCATATCTATCTATGTGTATCTGTACATGCATCTGTTTAGAAGAATGCAAAAATCTTTCCCCCAAAAAACCCACAGAAATGTCCCTGGGCAATTCAAACTGGCTTTTTGTGGTTTTCCTTTTCCCCAGCTCTCACATGACTGAAAAACCGAATACAGTATTTAATTCTACCATGTCATGTATCAGATTAAAATAATATGAGTACATTAAGATTCTTCAAATTCATAAGATATTGGTAAGGCCAAAAGTCCATGCACAGCAATTGCGACATTTCATATAGCTTGTATTGATAAATCTTTTGGTAGATAGATAGATAGATAGATAGATAAAGTATGTTTGTGTGTAGATACATAGACACAGATAGCAATGGAGAGACATAACTGCCAAAAAAATGCATAAAACTTAAAAACATCTGACATGAAGTGTAAGAGTAAATTAAGAATACAGGTAGACAATAATATACTGAAACTTCTGTTCTGACTTACCATCTTCATCAGTTAGTATATGCAGAGGTGAACTACGAACACCCTCCCCCACTGTGGTACTAGCAGACACTTCTACAGTATATTCTGTATATTTATTTAAATCTAAATAAAAAAGAATAATTCAATAAAACAACCATTCAATGGGACAAAATAATACTGTAAGTATTTTTGAAGTGGTGAATAAGCCTATCACACTCAACTATATCATTAGAGACTGAAGTAAGCGTTGGGAAAGCTTGGAGCACAAAGTATTTTGCAAAAGAAGGGGCAAAGCCCTAATTACCAGTTAATACTTCATATTCCTGGAATGCTTTGCAGTTTGTCCTTGGCTGTACTCGGAAAATGTTGCAGTGAAGGTACTGAGATCCCAGCACTAATTGCTGTGACATGCCTCAGCAATAATGACAGAACTTAGGAAAAGATGCAAAGGTGAGTGGAAAAGGAAGTTTTTTATCCAGAATGTTTTACCCAGTATTTTTATCCAAAATAAGATCATAAAGATATGCAGGTGACCTGAGGGTTTACTTTGTTACAATGATAGGTCTACAAATAGCTATTGAAGTTCCTTGTACTTTAAACATCTAAAATACAGTGAGATATATGTTAGACTATACCATTTAATGCCCATTTCACCACATTATGGCAAGACGCAAGTTATTTCTTAGGACAGAGAGCAAAAAACTTTATGTTAGGGCAAAAAGGATCAGGTCCAACCAATGAACTAATATACCTCTGTCTGTCTGTTGCATGCTTCTCAGAACAACTTACAGTTGCCATAAGTTCCAGATTATTATATACTGGCCTGTGATACGTAGTGTCAGAAGAGTAGTGTTTATGACTCTTTGCTCAGTCCCATTAGTCCTCGTGAGATATATTGTGTAGGTCTGTACGATTCCATTGGGAACGGATGGTGGAAAAAATGATAATTCAATTTCCATGGATGAGATGTTCCTATAGGTTATGTTTTCTGGTGCAGAATCAGGAACTAGAAGAAAAAAATTATGGAAGGTTTCAGTGAGTTTCGTTGATTTGGAAAGAATTTTTATAAATTGGTTTCAATGAAACACATTGTAAACATGTGGATTTGTATCCTATTTTTTTTATGAAATACATTTTAAAAGGGGACGGATTGGAAGATCAAAACCACTCAGATACACACAGTAACAACAAGGTAATTTTTAAAAAATGGATAGAAATCATCTTAATATGCCATATTAAAAAACCTGAAGCATGACACTAAACTTTCCTTCTAACACTCCAGAACTATCACTGCAATTCTTCAAGTTAGCTATTATTAGGATATTTTTCATGTTGTGCTACCATAATTTACACTTGCAACATGCATTTTCTTTCTTTTGCCTGGGTCCCCTACACAAACAGTATAAATACTCGCAGGAAAAAAAGGGAGCCAAACATGCTGCTGGAAGGGCCCTGAAAGTAACCCCTCTCTTGGATGCTGGGACTCAGGGCCAGTGTAGTCAAGGGCTGCCTCCTCCTTCTGCCAGGCAATGCTGTGGGGAGGCTGTGGCCAGGGCTGACCACTGCCCTCGGGGAGCTGCTTTCAGCAAGGGCTCTCAAGCTTTGCCCCCGTCTGAATTACAGCTCCTGCTTCGCCGCTGTCATGGCTGTGCTTGGCCGTGGGCCCACTGATCCAGTCCCTGCCTTGCATCCAGTCCCTGTCCTGCATCCAGTCCCTGCCTGACATGGCAGCCAGGCCTCAGCTTGGCTCTCCCCCTGCAGGCCTGCAGCTGGCACTGGACTGTATCTGGTTTGGTTACCATCACCAAATTTGTGAACTTCTTTCCTGGCTTGACCTCAGACCTGCCATGTCAGCATGAAGTGTTTGGCACCCCAGACTGGCCCTGGCTGCTCCCCCTCACCCGCCCTGCGCTCTTCACAGCAGGGTGGTGAGATGAGTCCTGGCAAGTGAGGCCTCTGCCCAGCTGGCCTGAGGACCCCTGGGCTCTTGGCTCCCCATCCCTTACCAAGCACCTGGCCTTGCTCTTTTGCTTTGTATATAAAAGAGAAAAACTGGATTCAAACTTACTGCCTTGCAAAGCAAGCAAATACTTTTTAAATTATTAAATCTTATCTCCTGGCCATCAAAGGTTATCATAAGCAGATTCTTCTCACAAATTTTCACTTTTAAAATAATATAATGTACTCACCAGTTTCAGAAGTTCTGACCAGAAGTGGAAAAGACGACTGGTTCCCATGGCCAAGTCTGGTGAATGCCCTTACTGAGATGTAGTAAAGAGTATATGGCTTCACTTCACTTAGTGATACACTTGTAGATGAGGCATTTTTAATGAAAAAATCATTGGAATCGCTGTACAGAACTTCATAATGAGTTATGAGACCATTAGGCTGCTCAGGTGGTAACCATCTCAGATTTATTTCTGTTGCAGTTACATTTATTAATTCTAAGTTTTGAGGTGGGGAGTCTGGTTCTGCAATACAGAAATCAGAAAAAAACCCATTTCAATTAGTTGAATACAGAACTGAGATCATAAACCTATTGGATCCTGACATTGGATCCTAACTGTACCAAAAGGGCTACACTCATTTTCTCACTCTCCATCTCAAAGTCTTACTGCTTTTTACCTCAGTTAATTTTGGTATGTCTCTTTTCCACTCATAAAACTAGGCATCTTTTTGAGCTATGACACTAGCTTTTCTGGAATTTCTTTTCTCATCCACGTCTAAATCTATCTGAAACTGCATTTATTAAGAAAAAAAGGTTCTTCTCTCTACCAGTCTCATGCAGACTGATCTTTCAAATCCTCTCATTGTCTTCTTCATATTCAGTTCTTTAAATTTAGATTAATGTCCTCTTACTGCTTTCTATGTAAATAACCACCCTTTGTACTTCACTCAACCAACTATTGAATCAAGAAAGGGACTGTATGCACAGTAACTAAACTCCCTTTAGTGAACCCAGTGTAAATCTTACACACTCTGGTGTGAAGGTCATGCACAAAACAAGTCCAGCTCCGGGGTGATGTGTTGGCTAAATCTACTGGCAAAGCATGAGTTCATGTGACTCCAGTGAGCTAATAAGGCATGGAAGTGTTGAAGGAGTGAGTGGGCTGCACTTATGAATAAAATCAGCTCTGAATGTCAACTTTGATTCCACTGAAGGCTTCACCACTTCACCCCTGAAATAATCTGTAAAATCAAAATTAAAATATACTACCTACCCAGAATCATAGGATTCAGTTTGTGTACGAATGCCCGTAAGCAGGTATTTCAGAATTCATCATAAATTTTTTTGCCTAAAAGGTCTCACAAATTGCTTTCATTCCTGATTTCTGAGCACATGAATGGAAAGTGTTAACTGTAACAGATCACTGCTCTCTGGATGACAAGACGGCCCACATGGATATTTCCCATGTGAAGAAGCTTAATTTTTAATTGAAATGCATTTTGCAATTTATCTGGCATGGTAAAATATTTAAATGCAGCAGCCTAGTTCCTTCCATTCTAATGCAAGTTATCTAAGACAGTTGTAGTGAATCTTTTATTTGGAGGTATCTCTCTTTTCAAGAGTCAAACAAATTGTTGTTCGTAGGTTGGCTAAAGTTAGGAGACATAAATCTCAGCCTGAATTACCTCAGGAAAGCTAAACAACAAGAAGTAGAAAATTAATTACACAGAGCCTTATAAAAAGGCAAGAATTCTTGATGGGTTTCTCCCTGGTTTCCTCAAGGTTTGTGTGGCTCCTTTATGAATGAATGAACTGTTGGCCTGAAAGTCTACTCTGAAAAATTTCTTTAACACTCAAAGGCAAGGGATTGCAAGCTCTCAGAGGAAAGAATGTTTATATAAGTAATGTTCTATTATTGTGATATGCCTTTCTTCTGTTAAAAAAAACGTAACAGCATAGAAGCATGTAAATCAAAAAAAAAATTGCAAGTATTTTAAGTTTCACAGTTTAATTGATATTTTGCATGGTTATTCAAATCACCTAAGCTTCATAAATACCCATGTTTTTTAATCCTGTAGTCCTTCCTTTCCTTTATTGACACTCAATTGTTTTTCTTGTATTGTGGTACATTTGACAATGAGAGAGAGAAACGACAACAGAGCAATCACACCCTATTACTTCAGTAAAAACCGGAAATAACTTTGCTGAAACCAGTGAAAATACAAACTTGATACAAAAGAGAAAAGACTAATATTCATGACTCTGCTCTGCAAATCAAATTCCCATGTTTTCTTTGCAGAAGCCAATGACAACTCCAGCTCTTGCCCCAGTGCTTTCATGGATTGAAACTGCCTCGCAAGTAAGAAAGGAAGATTCAGAAATCTTCCTAATGTAGTATTATACCGTACATTAAACCTATTGATCAGTCTTAAAATTAATAACACCTATACAAAAACAACTGCATATAATATTAAGCATAAAAAAATCTTCATTTTATCAGCTTCTTTGCCTACAGATAGCAATATGGCCTCTGAATTGTTGAAAGCTGCCATGTCCATACGCTTCAAAACCAAACTAATTTACACACGATAACATAAAAAGAAAAAGAAATAAGACTGAGTCATAAAGATTATGATTTAGATGGATGCTAGGGACACCTTGTTTTGAGAGAGGGAGCCTCAGCTCTGCAGCTTTCCTTCCATTTGTCTATCACAATCAAAATTAGCTGATTCCAGGTCATGCCGCAGCTTTCATCATTATTTTTTTAGCATTACCTAAAAATGGTCTGAATGAAGTCACTGACTGTTAGAAGACTAATAATTTCAACATTGATTTTATTCATACACTTTCTTCCCCCTTTATGTATGTGCCAGTCTTCTTTTTGAACAAACACAAACTTCAGTACAGAAAATAAATCATCATTGCAAACAATGTATTACCGTCCTCAGGGGTTCGCACAAAAACATCATTCTCTTCAGACAAAGCACTTTCTCCAACTGCGGTAGAGGCTGCGACTCTCATTTTATAACTTGTGTACTTTTTTAAACCTGAAAAGATTAAGTTAAAAAATTTAGGCTCTTAACTTCGTAAACAAGGCTGTCAACTTCTTTTGTCATAGCTACTGACAAAACTATAATACTGGATACTGTTCTCAGAGTTTTTGATACACCTTTGTCACCTAAAAGAGTATGTGCAATACCATTCATTTGGTGAAGTCAAACAGGCATACAGTTTGAAGTAAGTCAACTAGTTTCAACCCTGTAAACAGCTTAAAGAATTTGTCAAGGCAATCAAAGAATGTATATATGAACATCCAAATATGGGGGTTTAGTCTGTATGCATTCTTCTGATTAAAATCAATATATGCCTGAAACTCCATTAGGAATATGTTTGCTTCAATTACTATAAAAATTACCACCTTAAAATAAGAAAACTGTTATTAATATCAGACAAATACTGTGAAAGCCTGAAAACAACTTGACAATTTAGGAAAATTTTCCTATGGAGACACAAGAGACTGAGGCAAATATTCCAAGGAGAAATCCATTTCACAATTTACTACTTCTACCATTTCAAAAATTACTGTTTATCTTACCTAGTCCTCTTCTCCCATCTCACATACTCTACATATTGCTCCACAGTAGACAAGTGTGAGTAGTGTCCCAGCCCTGTTTTTACATGCAGTTTTGTTGTGTGTGTGTGGATGTGTGTGAACGTGTGAGATTTGATCCACCTACATTTTAAATGGCTACATTATATAAAATTGGAGAAAGTAATTTTGTAAAGTGTACTTGCAAGTTTAAATTTTTATATTTTTTTCATGAAATGACACTGTACCTGTCATGAGTAAGCTGTTGTTTGAAGTTGTTTCATGAAATGCTCTTTTTGTATCCAGTTCCATAGCATAAACAGTATAATGAATGATTTTCCCATTGGGATTTGCTGGAGGATCCCAATACAGCAAGACAGAGGAGGAGCTAATATTCTTGTAAGATATATTTTGTACTGAGCTTGGAACTTAGACAAAAACATAAAAAAATGACAATAAGTAAATAAATTACTAAAAAAATTCAAACATTCCATGAAATAAGTCATGTATGTTAACTTTGATAATACCAGAGTTATAACAATTTACCTTGTTCGTGTGTCCTGACTGTAAGAACTGATGGTGGTCCTTCTCCAACAGCAGTGAAAGCAGACACACTAATTGTGTAATCTGTGAAAGGTGTGAGGCCCTTTATAACATATGACAGGTCTTCAGACAAAATGTCAATGTTATATAGATTATCTGTGAATAAATAGAGAGAAATAGCTCTTACTCATAAAGTCATGTTATTTCTTATGCATTCTGAATTCACCTTGGCATGATTCACCTTTACGAACTATTTTGTTCTAAAAGAATTAACTTTCATGTCAATTATAAAAATATAAAGAAAAGTCTACATTCCACCTCTTAATTCCACAAAGGAGTGTCTACTATAGGTCCATTTTCATGTGTGCAGTAGATTGGGCTGGGTGAAGGAATGAGTGAACAAAAGTAGAATTGTGAGGTTTTGTGAGTTATCCCCTAGAAACTAGGAAAGGGTACTTTTGTATGAGACCTAGTCTCTCCAGTGATTTCAGAACCATGGGTCCTAGATTGATGGAGCTTTTGAGGGGTTTTAAATATTTTTAATTGAGAAAGACAGATTCCCTCTTCCTTGCCCTCCCAATGGGGCTAGAACAACTATACTTGGAAAGGCTGCTTGCACAGATCCCTTCATGCTGGTATTTTTAGCAGAAGAGTTGTGGTCAGTAGAATGAAGAAGCCATGCATGCTCACAAAGAGATTTTGGCGCACTTATGATAAAGTTCAAAGTCAGCCACGATCCAACTGTACCAACCAAAATCATCTGCTATAAAGCAGTCATTATGCCAGTGCAACATGAAGAAGTTTGGGTGCTTCACATACCTGAATATCAGGCTCAGAGTTCAGTGAGAAGGGCATTAAAATGAAGGCATTGAAAAATCAGCAGACCCTGTTGAAAATTTGGCTGTCAACAGCTTTAACTACTATAATAACTCCTATAAAATAATACTTATATGCTAGATCACAACAGACACTGGCTGAAATCAATTTTCAGCAATACAGGCATCTTTTAGCAACTTAATACTTCAAGATGAATGAGGCCAAAAAATATTTACATTTAAAACACTGTACATTTCCTGTGTATGACAAAGAAGATTCTTCAGGCTTAACATAGCACAGAAAATATCCACTGTAGGTTAAAATAATGAATTAAATACTGGTTTTAGATACTGGTGCATATAAATTAATTCAGTGACTTAATTAAATTAATTAAAAAAAATAAAACCTTTATTTTCTCCCAACTGTTTAAAACACTGTAAAAATTTAGAGTGGTATTTGAAATCCCTGCCTGTCAGCTGAGACCTGCTTAATGATTTGTAAATATCCATACTTGGTAAAGAAACAGTGGTCCATTGATAATACAGAACAAGTGTATTCACTAATGACATCACCATGTCATGGGGTCATCTCCACCTGTTTGTAACCCATATAGCAAAGTTGTAACTTTTTGACCTATTTACCTTCATTGACATTTGAAAACCTATTAGTCAAAAGGCTTAGAGAAATCAAGGTCTCTGAAGGGCTTGGAGGTATGTTAATCCCTGACAATCACACCTGCTTTGGCAACTGTAATAACTGATTGTCTATGCAGCTTGGCTGATGGCTTTCGGGTGCTCCTTCCACTAGGAAGAAGGTCAGCTGGGTGACAAGGGGCTAGTTCCTGCCTGTGTGGCATTCCCATTTGTTTCAGAAGGTTATTTGGTAGTAAAAAAATTCTGACTCCAGCAAATGACCCATTTATAATTTGCTTGAACCATGTGCTAAAGATCATGGGACAGTGATGGGGGTCCTTCAGAACAAACAAGCAGGTAGAAAAATACCCTAAAATATCTTACCCAAGGAAGAATGTAATTCTGCAGCTCCAGTTATATCAGGCAAATTATCACCAGATACACTTGTAAACATTACTGGGGAAGCTGTCTGAATGCTGGAAAACATTTCAGCTGAACCTTCATATAAATCATTGTCTGCTTCCATTGAATTCCAAGTGGGAGAAGGAGGTCTGATACTTTCATTTATTGCATATGATTCCAAAGTATCAATCAGATACTAAAAATTAGACATATAAAAAGAAATCACAAACCTAGTCATCAGTAAATTACATAATTTAATTTATATATAATATAGAAATAATGCTTGTATATTTGTGTATGCATATACATACTATATAAATGTTGGCATACAAACATTATTGATCATTAGAATAATTTAAAATTATAATCTTTATCATAAAAATGCTCAGCTTCCAGTAGCCTACAACTTTTTATTCTGGTTGTTGTTTAATCAAACACCCCTTTTTAAAAAAAACTCTTAAAATATCTATTTTATATTAAGGTGGTAATTTAAGAGTAAAGCCTTTAATTTAAAAGCTATATCCTTGGAGCAATATTGAATAGATACACATTTGAACTTGGGAGATTCTGTTTGTGCTAACTACATTCTGAAAGAAGGCAGCAGGCATTGAAAACAAGAGGACTTCAGATGGCCCTTCCTGTCCCTCAAGAAAAGGATTAGCAGGTTGACTAGATCTCTGAGAGGGAATAAGAGGAGAGGGAGAAAACCTGAAACTGATGAAATAAAAGGGAGAGGAAAAATAAGGGTGTGTATATGTGAAAAGGGAGAGTGAAAGGGAGGTAAGTTATACAGGGGACTGTAGGACAGAGGAGGCAAAGAACAAATGTTGGAAAAAGATGGCAGTAGATGTAAGTGGAGCAAGAACAACAAAGAGAGGAGAAACAAAAGCAGAAAAGAGAGAGAGGCTAGAGTATAGGTACAAAATGGTGTGTTAACACCAGATCTTCATGCCCCTTCAAAATCTGGGACCAAATCCAGGACTCTGGTGTCTCTGAATTGTTCTGCTGTCATGTGAAACACTCCCCACTCACACATATGGCCCATCTCATTGCCAGAAAGAGATGCTTTTACAGTGATGTAACTAAGACACATTAGTTCTTTCCCTATGGACCCTGGGTAAAGAGAGGGCAAAGCCACTTTTTTTACTCCTTTAACTGAGGGTGCATTAGCCACAGGCACAGACAGAGCATCAATCTCAGCTAAGTACCAAGAGGCAAAAACTGTGTATGACTCATCTTCACCAGCATTTTATAGCAAAATTTAGGTCACATGGAAATACTTTTTGCTTGTGAGGATTTTCCTCATATAAGACAACAGCTTTTTATTGCTACTGTTTGTGGAGTACCATTAGCACTGTGGGTCTGCCAGTTCAAGTCCTATAGATGCTCTAAGCTTAGGTCAATGGGGTTCTAAATAAAGCAAGGTGATTTGTATTGGTTTTTAATTAGAAAATTACATTCAATAAATTATAATAAAGCAGCAATGATGCTGCACTAAGAACTCAAAAATTAGGAAATTCCATCACTAAAACATTTTTGTGCAGACTACTTTAATTTTTTGTGTCTGGACTATGATGCAATCTTTAATTACAGAGTTATATACTTTCCTTTTCCAAGGATGCCTGCCTGGTTTAATGAATGGATCCTTATCCTAACTTTTTTTCCCATTACTCCTTATTTAATGTACTCCAGGGCTCTATTTGATGCTTATCATTCAACTTGAAAGTGAACTCCTTCCTTGAGCTCTACATCATAAACTTAGATTCCAATTCAGACCCAGTGAAAGATGTCACTGTCTGAAAAAATAAGGAACTATACTGGCTTTAGGCACCTGTATTTAAAATTCAGCCCAAAAAGCCCTGCCTCAGAAAGAATTCAATCCTGAGCTGAAAGTTTGCTAGGGGTCTACAGTTCTGTGCTGCATACTCAGAGCTGCTCCTCTAAGCATGTAAAGCACATCAGCACCCAAAATCCAGAAGCTAGACTGATTGAGAGCGTAAGTCCCCTAAGAGATATGATCCCATAGATGTGCACACATATCCTCAGTATGCAACCACAGCATGGAGTTCAGCATGTAGTATCACACATGTGAATTTAAGGATACAAAAGGAGCCAGAAAGTCTAGGCCTGTCTGCCTTGCTAGTAGAACACTTAACCAGCCTTTGGACACTTCTGCTGAATTCACAGGGTTCCTACCTGCATCTTCTAGAGGTTTGACTGAGTGGCCGTGTATCAATCTTGGCACCTAAATCTTTACTCTTATAGACTGGCCACCCTATGCTGCAAAGAATTCAAGGACTCAGAAGGACAAGACTGTGGGCTATGGCTTTCTGCCTTCAGTATCATTCTGCCAGAATGATTTATTTTTTCATGTTGTGGAAACAGCATTATTGGAATTCTTTTGAAAGCCAGGCAGAGAAAGAGAGTGGACTGAGGAAGGTGGTTTTTAAAAACATTAACAATTCCTCTGTGGGAGCTAGTTCCACATTCTGTAAATGTCAGATAAGGCAGAGAGCAAATTTAATCTAACAAAAAATCCATATTAAAAAAAAAAAGAAGAGAATACCTTATTTTTATCTCCAAGAATAGTGTTTTCCAGAGTGACGAGTGTTTCCTGCACATGTACTTTAACTCTGTACTGGGTAATGATTCCATTTGGTTGTTGTGGCTTCCTCCAAACAATTTTTATATATGTGGCTTCCACTTCTGATAATTGTAAATCTGACACAGCACCTGGGACTAAATATTCAAGAAGAAATTTGATTTCCTTAAACACTTGTGATTATTACAAGGTTTTTCAGCACTGTATGCAAAGTACAATAGACAATCAAATTTCACATCCTTATCTTTTGATTTGACCCTGTGCAGGGTGGTTTTCTTAAAAAAAAAAACGTTTTACTTCACGTTTTCTTAGCAAACAAGCTACGGTTCTAAAAATATGCACACTTTTTTTTAACACATAAGACGTGTATGAGTATGATCAGAGACTAAGATTATGTAAACCAGGATAGTTCTACTGAAGTCTACTTGATTGGAATCAAGCAGACCTTTGATATTTTCCTATATGGAATCTTATGTACACTTGAAAATGAAAGGTTAGCTCTAAAAACATCAAAGCCATACAAGAATGAAGTAAAAAGCTGGGGAAAAAAAAATTAATGTGATACAGCTTGTTAATTTCCCTTTTACAACAGGTTTATATAATTTTATTTAGGTTGATGTAATTTTATTTATATTATATAGATCATTTATATATATAATTATGTGTAATTATAGATATAAAATCTATATCCATATAAATTACAGATATAAATTATATAGTTCATATAATGTCTTCATTAAACATTCAGTCTTAATTATATTGTCATATCCATATGACCACCAGAGATAAAATACATTTACATTCAATAGACTGATATTCAGATTTGATACAAAAAGAAATACTTTTTTTTCTAATACACTTCAGTAAAAGACAATTTTGAAATTCCTTGCATAAGGAGGATTTTTAGATTTGGCATTAAAATAAGACACTCTATGTTACGCTAAAAGAACCCCAAACCCAGCAAAGTTCCCTTTGGCTTCTGACAGTGCATTTCAACACAAGATGAGAATGACTGTAGTCAGGCAGGCCATCTCTGGAAATTGTCTCTGAGAGTTGCCAAAAGCATATCAATAAGGAAAGAGTACAATAAATAAAGATAGGTTTTCCTCCCAGTGTTACACCTTGACAACAAATATTTCCAGCAATCAGTGAGGCAGAGATTTTCTAAATTTGTGTTCTGTGGCATAAATGTAATACAGAAATAAGCATCTTGTAACTGCCTCTCTATTACACACCAAATCTCAATTTTTCCTCCTTGCATCCTCAAATGCTGACCAAGAATCCCGCACAATCTCACATACACATAAGATAAAACTGCATTTCTATGCAGCCAAGGACTCTAACCTGGAGAGTTGACTATTTGGGACCACAGGTCCCAAACCACGGAACTGAGGGCTCGGGGGCAGAACCAACCACTTCACTGCACCAGGACAAGACCTCGATGTTGGGTCAATCCCAGAGCCACGGTCGCTAGTAAGGGTGGCTCCATCAGAGACGGGGATGGGGCCTTGGATTTGCTGAGAATTAGTCAAATGAGAGGTTTAATAAGGAACGTGGGGGCTGAAAGAAACAGTCGCGGGCATCTGCGCTGGTCTTTCTTTTCCTCTTGCTGCCATCTAACGGGGGATAGGGGTTCCTGCAACTTAATTACTACATCGGAAAATAACTCCTCTCATTTAGAAAGAAACATTTCTTTCGCAATCTCTGAAGGCTTATGATAGCGGATAAATGTACTGACAGAGTATGAATTTGACAAAAACAAAGAATAAATGACATAGTAATCTTCGGCCGACTTATTTTCTTTAGGATTTTTAATCTATTTTTTTATCTCTTGCAGTGCTCTTATACCCATTCTCTCTTTTGCAAAGTACCTTAAAGGCTCTAAAGGGAAAACTGAAACCCTTTATCACATCCAGTTCATTTACTTTACCTCTCTATGCTTACTTACCGTCTGCAGGAGTGAAAACTGTAAGGTTGGTCTTTGGCCCCACCCCAGCACTTGTCTCAGCACCGACATACACATCATATGTTGTAAACGGCACGAGGTTACTAAACGCAAACTTCTGGTCTTTTGTACTGTTATCCAGAATGTGACCTGGAATTAAAAACAAAGAGGTTCTAGCTCAAAAATAGAAACAGTCCATGGCTGCTTTCCAGCATGATGAACAAATGAAAAGCCACATTAGTTTGGGGAAAAGCTAATTGGGAATCAACTTCAGTGCAATAATGCTGAGTAAATGGGGAATAAAACAACCAACCAACCAACCAAGCCACTTCAAGGAGGTATGAGTTTCAAGAGAAGGAGATTTTTGAAAATGTTTCTATTGCTTTTCCTGTGTGGTCCCATAAAAACAGAATAGAATACAGCTCATGTCTTACATAAGTACAGGCAATTCTATAATTGCTTTATCTATACATGTCTGAGTTTAAAAAAATTGCAAAAACTTCGTAACAGACTTAAGGAGTTGATTGCATACTGCATGAGAATGAAAACTCTCCAGAAATCTTTAACAGAAAGAGAAAAGAGTAAAGGTAAATACAGAATGATTTGGATATATAAGCACAGTAATTCAGATCTGCTTAGCCTATCATCTCCTGAAAGAGTGAGGAGAAGTTAGTTTTCTCCATTCTTAAGAACAACTAACGTGAATTTAATTTTATACTCTTCCTTGTGATGGACTGATTTTTCCCTTAAAAGTAATCTACAAACCATTAAAATATGTAATAGTAAAAAGGGATACATAACTGCTTTTGAATATTCATTTTTGATTGTCAGGCACAGAAGAATGTAAGTGTAAGGAAATAACCACAAAAAAATCAATAGAAATGTTAACATCAACTCTGACTTACCAGATGGTCCATACAGCTCAACTCTGTAACTAAACTTCCCTGTTACCATGGTTGGTGGGTCCCATATTACTGAGAAAGACTTTGCTGTAATGTTGCTCTTGGCAAAATTCTGTGGTGGGTCTTCTGGAACTTAAACAACATTAGAAAAAGTCTTTGAACATACAATACTTTATATTAGGATGTCCAAGAACCCCATATCAGACAATTCATTTTACACATAAACATGAAATATTTTGAAGAGAAGTTATAAAAGCATATCTCATTAAAATTACTTAATTTCTGTTTTAAGGTAATTGTCAGGAAAGGTATCAAGAGAGCTGATAGTATGCAAATAATCCCTAGGAGACAAAGGTGAAAAATAATCTGGAAATTAGCCCTGAAATCAGAAGAAGAGACACTGACCAAAATTCCATAGACAGGGCAGCAAACTAAGGCTATTGAAATTCCATCAAAGGAATTCACATGAACATATCTAGGAGGCAACGAAATTTCTTTTCATCTGGACAGTGCTATCTATTTTGTTTGTGTGAAAGGGAACCAAGTAACATCAAACCATGTCAAACAAAAGAATGATGTACCAGCAAACAGAAAGCCAGAAAAACATTTCTCTGTAATGCCTTTTTGGTATAGCTCTATTAGCAGTGTTGCTGTTACAAAAGTCCTGCTCCTTGACCTTTGTTTCCAATTCTAACTTCTCAATTCATTGCAAGTAATCAAAAATCAACTCCACCTAGTCCTTAAAGATTTCTTCAACACTGAACAACTTTCTGCAACAGGTCCAGACTGGGAACCTAAATACAGGACTTTTCTTTATATTGCTTATTTGTCTACAAAGGTAAAGAAGCATTAAGTGCATTACTATGTACACAATACACATACTTTTAGAATACTATGCCTGACAGCTTTTCCCTTCATCTTTGTTTTTAATTCTTCTGCCATTATGCTATTAATTACAGTTCTTAAATTGTCCTCAGTTTTCCATAAGATTTGATCTGTCCTGAGCATAACTTTGGTATCTTTGACTCCTAACAATAACTGAACTCCCATTCACTGTACATTATTAGATACATTAATACATATATATTTTCCATTAATTCCATCAGATAGAATTAAGTAATCATGCAAATACAAAAGCATGATGCAGATAAAGACAGATTAGGACTGAAGTATCTTGCAGCAGAAAATCAAACCTCTATTTTGATGTTTTTCACATAAATCTGAGACCGTTACTGCCATTTGAAAGCAGCGTGTATTTTATGTACCTGATTCTGGTGTCCGGACAATCGCACTGTCAATGTAGCCTGCTTCAGTGGTGACTGCAGAGACCTCGAAAAGATAGGTGGTGTATGGCCTGAGGTTAGTTACAGCAAAGCTAATTGGTTCACTCCAAACAGAGCTCATTTGACTTGGTGCTTCTGTGCTTTCTTTCACTGTAGACTGTGAAAGAATTGTGGATTTTCCAAAAGTAGTTGAAGGGGTGGTAGTACTCCACAAAAATGATTCACTCTTATCCTAGAAATAAAAAAAAAGGAAACATAATGAGCTGCATCTGTAACCTATAATTGTAAATATGTGTAGACGAAAAAAAGACAGACCATCTTTGAGACAATTACCCTAAATTGGTTCTCCTTTTTATACTTCAATTTCCAGATTTAGGTAGACGTTGCTAGTACATCCTATTAGTGACAGTATTATAGTTTCCTGCCTTATTCAAAAAGATCCCAAATCTGACTGAACAGAAGCATCTCTCTTGGATTCATTTATTTATTCCCAGTTTCTATTTTCAGCATTCAGTCTCTCTTGAAAAAAAAGTTCCCTAGTGAGGTCCTTTTGTATCACCTATATGTTCTATGTGTGTATGTGCATACACAGGTATAGCATACACATATTCATGTATCATGGATAAAACCAGACAGAAGTTTCTTAATCCACAGTGTCAGGAGACAACTCTGAAAAATTGCTAGGCATTATGGTGACCAATGCTGATGGTTCAGTAGGTGGCAGCCTGTCTTCTCAGTGCTGAATTAAATCAGCCTGGTGTCAGGAACCTTTGTAATGCCTAACATGATCTTCCAAATAAAATCTGAAAACAAAGTTATGATGATTTTTGTCATTTAAAACTTCACTTTTCATCACAGCACTAAGTGTAGGAAATTGGGAAAAAAAAATAAAAGGAAAAAGGTTTGGTTACTTGACATTTTGACATTTGGGTAATTGCAAAGCTGTGCTCAAAGTAAGAAAGAAAAAGAGAAAAAAATTCTAGAAGAGAGAATTTTCTTCAAGAAATTCCAGAAGGTTACAATGGTTACAGGTCTGAATTCAATGATAAGAACAATTCAGGCTACAACTATATTTTTGAAAATCAGTCTGCTAATCATGTTTGGTTTTTATTTTGGTATGAGAAGTATTTTAAAAATATTGAAATAAGATACACAGAATAAAACATACTTTTAAAATACAAAAAGCATTGTCATACTATATAGAAAATTAGATGTTAACAATAATATATGTCTGCACTGACCAAAACAAACCCTGTAAGTTCTTGGTTCTTTCTAATTGAATAGTATATAAAACAAAAAAATAAAAACTGAAAGCTGAAAAAAATAGAAGTTTTCTATTTCATTATTTTCTGTTAAAAGGATGCCAAATTTAACCTTTCTTAGCATTTTCACTTTGATTAAACTCAGCGTTTCAAGCAAAAGTGTTCCATTTAAACTATTTTGAACAGAAAGGTTTTTCTTCATTCATTTTATCCTGTTTTGAGACTAAGTAAATAAGGTTTTTGGAATTTTTCTGAAAATAAAGCCTCCACATTTTTATGTCTCAAATTTTAAATGTAAAACTACATTTTGTGGATTGAGTCTATTACTAATTTAAAAGGTTTATAGCACTTACATTACATTCTGGTAACCTCCCAGACAGAAGGTCCTCTACTTTAACCAAGACATCTTTCACTACAATTCCACTTCTTGCATGTTTCACACTAATCTTGAAACTAGTTATCTTTCCATTTGGTTGCCGAGGGAGAAACCAGATCAGATTTACAGCTGAAGAATTTAAGGCTTCAACTGTGAGATTCACTACTTTACCTGGAGCTTGAAAACAAAACAAACAAAAGCAGTGAGATAAATTTTTCTTCTCAGCACTGAAAAATAACAATTTTTTTTTTTTGGTAATGCTGTATCTAACTTCCAAATTCTGAAGCAAAAACATAAAAAATCATTCACAAACACATGTAAAGAAGCTGATATACAACCAGCTCTTTTTCAATCTAGTTTAAGTGAGAAATACAATTATTTCAATCTCATAGTATATATAGTAACTGGTTTGGTCAAATTAAAAATATTCTTCTTAAAAGCGAGTTATCTACTCATCCAGGAGCAGAAAAATTTTGTCCATTTTTTTCTGCTTAAGAGCATCTGACAACACTGTGTGATTTATTTCACTTTACCTGTGTCATCTTTTCAGCTGCACATAGATTTTTGGTAGCTTTAAGTAACTCAATTAAATTGGAACGCTCACAATTATTGCATATACTGTGCTCTTTGTACCAGTGACAGTTTCTGTGGCCTTTTGTCAGAGCATCAGTACTAATCACAGCACAAAGGAATGAGATGCAACATCTAAATCGTATTTTACATGCTATTTTACATGCTGAACTCTCCTGTGTCTCCCTCTTAGTCCTGCCTACACATGGCACAGTCAGCAGCAGGTCCCGCAATAGCTGCCTTAGTACTAAGGAGAAAAGGCTTTTCACACTCTCTTAAAAAATAAAGCATTCCACGTTTACAGACCTTCCACAGGTGATTTGTGACAGCTCCTCCAAGCCTCATATTTAGCTCTTTCAGTCTTGCTAAGTGTTTTCCAGATCTTTCACCTTCTTTCCCCTCCTCTCAAACCACCACCTTTATATTTAAATAATTTTAACTTCTGGCTAACTTTCTTACTTTAAATTTCCCATCTTTATGTTGATTAAAATGTTTGGCTTTCTTTAGACATCAAAGCAAGAATTAGAACAAAAAAAGTTGAGAAGGTAAAAGTATAAATGCTATACCAATGACACATAAGTCACCTACAATTTGAAGAAACCTTCCAATTACATTTATAGTAAGGCATTTTAGGTTTAATGAAAATGCAGACAGAAATGCTTCCAAAACTAAAAAGCTTACATTCTCACATGGGTATATGCCAGTGTTGTACTCTGTCAAACATGAGTAAATAATAAAGCTCACAGAAATAAGGTTTTTTACCAGCAATAATGCACAAATAGTGAAGAATAATGATTTCACATAGATCCATGCAGCAAGTTTACTACTCCTCCTTATACTGGGCTCATAAATTATTACGTTATTTTACAAATCTCCGGCAGAGTGATGATTTTCTGCCATTAATTGAGATATCTCACTCTGCAGTTTGCGTACAAACAGAAATCAGCCTAACACAGATGGACAGTCTGCCCTGGCAGCACGAGCTCTGTACTCCATTGAGACTGGTTCACACTGGCACAACTGCTCCTGGAGCATGAGCGAAATCACAAACACTAAATTAGTAAAGATTGTGCAAACTCAGACTATGTTGTTTAATCTTCAAAACAACCAACTCAAATTTTCATTTCAGACCTTTTTTTTTTACCTTCAGAATTAATACATAAAAATTTAATAAAATACATTCTGTCCTGAGCTTCTTAGAACCCATCACTAAACAAATACAGATCAATTTAAGTAGGCAATGGCAGAGATGATTCCACAGCAAAATCTCTCTCCTAGAACTGCTGCAGGAAATAGCAGACAGATCCACTTGATAGGTATCTCTGCTCTGCTGTGACTTACTTTCTGGAAGCTGCCTACCTAGAAACTGGCATAGGAAAACTCCAAGAGAAATTACTTTGTGTACATAAACGCCCCTATGGGCACATCTTAAAGGCTGCTGTTAGCAAATAGAAAAAAATGAACCTTTGTCATTGACAGAATAAGAATAAGGATTTTGCTCTAAATGCATTGGAATTTGCTCAAGTATGAAATTTGCCATGGATAATTTATTTGAATGAATTAGAGCAGCTTTAATCGAAATAATTAACAGCTTTATTAGATTTACCACTTTCCGCAGTCTGAAAAAGGAAAGGATCACTAAACACTCCAATACCAGCACTGTTCTCAGCAGCAACCTACAGAAAAAAAGGAAAGAATCCACATTAGAAAATCTACAGTATATACAGCTTCAGGGAAAATGAAAATCCTAAGGATACACAGAGATACAGCTTTTAGCTTTTAAACTATAAATATGCAAATGAACATGCCCTTTTTAGTTGAGTTTATACTCAATGTTTAAGTGTAAAAAAATAAAACTGAAAAAGTATGTAACAGCATAAGAAATTGAGAAAAGCACACGTGAATATCCACACATCAAAAGAGGATCCCTAATTTATGAGCCCTTATTTTATGCAAAAACCAACAGCAAGAATAACATCAGTAACACTTCTTTTTCCTACTACAATACACTTAAACCAGATTCTGCATTCCTATTTTACTTAGTATAACTTATAAGAGTAAAAAGGAGAAAAAGTTCCCTTTTATTTCTCTGTCTCCTGAAGGCTAGCAAGAGCAGGTCAACCTTCCTCAAGGCAGAAACCCAAGGAAATCATGTCTTTTTGCAGAAAGGCAATAGGTCAGGGGACTGTAAATGCACTTCAGTGCTCATGATCACGGCACAATCTTCCCACAGAAAAGCAGTACATCAAGACTTTGGTAGAATTTATGGAGATAAACAAAACAACAATGCCATTTGCTCTGCAATATAGGATTTGGTGACAATTCAACTCAGCAATGGGCCATGGCATATAACAGTTACAAAGAAAAAGGAACACGGTCTAACTTCTTATTTTGAAAAGAAGTAAAAGGGACAACAAAAGGTAAACATGAGCAAAATTCCAACTGTGTTGATGAGAGGTGTGTGAAAGAACAAGCAAAGGGAAAAGCTCTCCAGCACGGTTATAGCTGGCAATATTAGGCAGCAATGGTGTGGCTGTGGGGCTTAGGGAGCTGACAGTGCAGACTGTGGGGAACGCAGGGTGAGAAGGGGTAGGTGCGCAAAACTAAGTGTGGATCACTGTAGAAGTGACAGACAGCCCACAGAGGATAAAAAAGGGCAAAAGAAAGCAGAAGGCCTCAGGAGAGAAAGGGAAACTTTTTCTGATCACTTCTTGGCACTAAAGCGTGCATTTTTCAAAGACTGTAAATATTAAACAAAGGACAAAGCTACAGCAGACAAACACAGCAAAGAAATACAAGGTAGCATTGAAGAATTCATCAAGGATGTCAAGAACCTGTGTCAGTGGCTATCTCCTTCTTAAGCCATACAAACACATGCACATCCACCTCACGACTACAGCCAACCCTACCTACTTATGCTTCACAGGGACAATGACTTGAAACATCCTTAGGCATTGATGAACTCTACAGTAATTGCAATAGCTGAGGAAATTGACTGGAGATCTTCAGGGGGTTGACATGCAGTCAGGAAATTCTGACAGTACTTAAATTACACTATACAAATCTGAAACTATGCTGTTGGGGTTTTAGTTTAGTCTTAGGTTTTCCTGTTAAAGGAATTTTCTCCCATATGCATGTTGCTAGGGGACAAATAGCTGTACTTAAGAAAGACAAAAAGGGGAGTGGGGCGGGCCTGGCTACTCTTTTGTCTACACCTGGGTGTGGGGACAGTTCGCTCTGAGCGTCTGGAGAGAGAAGCTGCAGAGAAAGGAGCTGCTGCTTCTTTCTTTTTGGCCGTTCTTTCTTCCTGCTGGAAACAACGCCGGGACCCCAAAAAGCCGCTTTCCCTGCCCTGCTGGAGACCGAGCTGTGGCTGCCCTGCTCCGCTGCTGCTTCGAGTTTTCGCTACGCTGTAGCCCTGCTCGCCCTGCCTGCCTGGGCCTCCGTGGTTTTTCCCATCTGGATACATCTCGCCTGCCACCCGGGATTTGCGTTCGTCCCTGCCATTCCAGCCTGCTGTTCCTGAGAGCCCGGGATCGGCTGCCCAGCGGTTTGTGAAGCCTTTGTCCCATCCTTCCCGGGATCCCAGGGCACCAGAGCCGCGGGTGTCCCGAGCTCGCTCCGGAGCGCCCCCTGCAGCCGCGGGGGAACCATCGCACCTGCCCTGCTCACCGGGAGCCGCCAGCGCCCCTGCCGGCTGCGAGCGGAACTGCACCCGAGGGGAAAGGGCCTGACAGCCGAGAAGGCTGGCACTGGGTTTGTGATTGCTGTTACTGCCATAGTTGTTGTTGTTTTGTTTGACTGGTTATATACATATATATATAGAGTAAAGAACTGTTATTCCTATTTCCCACATCTTCGCCTAAAGGCTCTTGATTTCAAAATATAATAACTTGGAGGGAAAAGGGGTTATATCTGCCACTTCAAGGGGGGCCTCTGCCTTCCTTAGCAGACACCTGTCTTTCAAAACCGAGACAGATCTTGGCGCCCAACGTGTGGCCTGAGGGCATTAAGAGATAGAGGTGAAAAAGGAATAACAGTTCCTGGATAACTTTATTTTGTGTGCTGGATATTGGAACCTTGTTAGGCAGCACTATGTGGTCTAGTTTACCCTGGTTTGGGTGGCATGTAGCCGTGGCTATACTCTTCCCCTTTGCAGCTCCTTATTTGAATATGGGTCCTCTGACTAAGGCTACCATTGCTGTTATCCAGCTTGCGTTATGGGTCGAGAAGGTGAGGAATTCATGGGTTTTTAACTTCCTCCGGAATGTGGGCACATGGATAAACAGCTATCACACACTGAGCACATGTTTTTGGGGTTATGTTAACAATGGTACCTTCTGTGAGGAAATGACACCAGGGGAAGTTTTCTCCCAACCCCTCAACCAGTTCTTTGGGCCCACCCCATCAATTTTCGAAGGGTTTAAATTCCCTCTGAATACTAACCATCTGCTGCTGATAGGCCTACTCTATTTAGCATTCAAGGATAAGTTGAGATTGGCTTGGATATCTACTCGGACACCAGCCCCAGAGACTAGAGATCCTGCCCCAGAACCTGACATGGCCCCAGAGAGTAGAGTTCCTACCCCAGAGCCTGATCCTGCCCCAGAGCCTGACACGGCCCCAGACACTAGAGATCCTACCCCAGAACCTGACACGGCCCCAGACACTAGAGATCCTACCCCAGAGCCAGAGCCTGCCACAGCCCCAGACACTAGAGATCCCGCCCCACAGACTGATACTGCCCAACAGTCCACCTCAGAAATGGACTACCCAAACTGGGTGGGGGTACTGGCAAAAGGGATGCAGGAGATGAGGGAGGAGATGAGGAGGGTCAGTGTGGCACCAGTGCGAGTCACAGGCCCCCAAGTCAGAGCCCGTCGTCCCCCTGCTAGAGAGAGAGGGTACACCCCACGAGCTGAGCTGTGGTTTTTCCTGCGTGAGCATGGGGAAGACATGAGAAGGTGGGATGGGAAACCCACCTCTGCCCTGGCAGCGCGGGTGCGTGAACTCAAGGAGGGAGGCACTAACCGAGGGGGTTCCGCTAAGGTGAAGGTAGCCTCAGCCTCCCGTGACCGAGCTGCCAGGCATTACAGAAGGGAGGATGATATGTCGGATCCCCTTGAAGGTACCTCGAGCATGTACGCCCAGGGAAAGAATGATAACCAGGGCTAGAGGGGCCCTGCCTCTAGCCAGGAAGAGGCACGGGAGAACCGAGTTTTCTGGACGGTGTGGATCCGATGGCCTGGCACATCAGAGCCACAAAAATATGATGCGTTGGTTGATACTGGGGCACAGTGTACTTTAATGCCATCGGGACATGTGGGGGCAGAACCTGTATCCATCGCTGGGGTGACCGGGGGATCACAGCAGTTGACCCTTTTGGAAGCTGAGGTGAGCCTGACTGGGAAGGAGTGGCAAAAGCATCCGATTGTGACCGGCCCAGAGGCCCCGTGTATTCTGGGCATAGACTTCCTCCGGAATGGCTACTACAAAGACCCAAAAGGACTCAGGTGGGCATTTGGGATTGCTGCTGTGGAGGCAGAGGGCATTAGGCAATTGAACACCCTGCCTGGACTATCTGAGAATCCTTCTGCAGTTGGGCTCCTGAAAGTGGAAGAGCAACGAGTGCCAATTGCCACCTCGACAGTGCACCGCCGGCAGTATCGGACAAATCGAGATGCTGTGATCCCCATCCACAAGATGATCCGCGAGCTGGAGAGTCAAGGGGTGGTCAGCAAGACCCACTCACCCTTCAACAGCCCCATCTGGCCTGTGCGCAAGTCTGACGGGGAATGGAGATTGACTGTGGACTATCGTGCCCTGAATGAAGTGACTCCACCGCTGAGCGCTGCCGTGCCAGACATGTTGGAGCTCCAGTACGAGCTGGAGTCCAAAGCAGCGAAGTGGTACGCCACTATTGACATTGCCAATGCCTTCTTCTCCATTCCTCTGGCAGCAGAGTGCAGGCCTCAGTTTGCCTTCACCTGGAGGGGCGTGCAGTACATCTGGAACCGACTGCCCCAGGGGTGGAAGCACAGTCCCACCATCTGTCATGGACTGATCCAGACTGCACTAGAAAAGAGTGAGGCTCCAGAACATCTGCAGTACATTGATGACATCATTGTGTGGGGGAACACCGCAACCGAAGTGTTTGAGAAAGGAGAGAGAATAATTCAAATTCTCCTGCAAGCTGGTTTTGCCATCAAGAAGAGCAAGGTCAAGGGACCTGCCCGAGAGATCCAGCTCCTGGGAGTAAAGTGGCAAGATGGACGACGTCAGATTCCCACTGAGGTCATCAATAAGATCACAGCAATGTCTCCGCCGACCAACAAGAAGGAAACACAAGCTTTCCTAGGCGCTATAGGTTTCTGGAGGATGCACATTCCCGAGTACAGCCAGATCGTGAGTCCTCTCTACCTGGTTACCCGCAAGAAGAATGATTTCCACTGGGGCCCTGAACAGCAGCAAGCCTTCACTCAGATCAAACAGGAAATTGCTCACGCCGTAGCCCTTGGCCCAGTCAGGACAGGACCAGAGGTGAAGAACGTGCTCTACTCTGCAGCCGGGAACAATGGTCTGTCCTGGAGCCTCTGGCAGAAGGTGCCTGGTGAGACTCGGGGCCGACCACTGGGATTCTGGAGCCGAAGCTACAGAGGGTCTGAAGCCAACTACACTCCCACAGAGAAGGAAATCCTGGCAGCTTATGAAGGAGTCCAGGCTGCCTCAGAAGTAATCGGCACAGAGGCACAACTCCTCCTGGCACCCCGACTACCGGTGCTGGGGTGGATGTTCAGAGGAAAGGTTCCCTCCACGCATCACGCCACCGACGCTACTTGGAGCAAATGGATTGCCCTCATCACGCAGCGCGCCCGAATTGGAAACCCAAGTCGCCCTGGGATCTTGGAAATAATTACAAACTGGCCGGAAGGTGAGACTTTTGGGTTATCTTCTGAAGAAGAAGAGGAGCAGGTGACACGTGCCGAAGAAGCCCCACCATATAACGAGCTACCAGAGAGTGAAAGACAATACGCCCTCTTCACTGATGGTTCCTGCCGAATTGTAGGCGCTAGCCGGAAATGGAAAGCCGCTGTATGGAGCCCCACACGACAAGTTGCACAGGCTACTGAAGGAGAAGGTGGATCGAGCCAATTTGCTGAGCTCAAAGCTGTCCAATTAGCTCTGGACATAGCTGAAAGAGAGAAGTGGCCAAAGCTCTACCTCTACACTGATTCATGGATGGTAGCCAATGCTCTGTGGGGTTGGCTGGAAAGGTGGAAGAAGGCAAACTGGCAGCGCAGAGGAAAACCAATCTGGGCTGCTGAAGAGTGGAAAGACATTGCCACTCGGGTAGAGAAGCTATCCGTGAAGGTCCGTCATGTAGATGCTCACATCCCCAAGAGCCGGGCTAATGAAGAACATCGTAACAACAAACAGGTAGATCAAGCTGCGAAAATAGAGGTGTCCCAGATAGACTTGGATTGGCAACATAAAGGAGAACTGTTCCTAGCTCGATGGGCCCATGATGCCTCAGGCCATCAGGGCAGAGATGCCACCTATAAGTGGGCACGAGACCGAGGGGTGGATCTAACCATGGACAGTATCTCCCAGGTTATCCATGATTGTGAGACATGCGCTGCGATCAAGCAGGCCAAGCGGGTGAAGCCTCTGTGGTATGGCGGGCGATGGTCCAAATACAAGTATGGGGAGGCCTGGCAGATTGATTACATCACACTGCCTCAAACCCGCCAAGGCAAGCGCTATGTGCTCACAATGGTAGAAGCCACCACTGGGTGGCTGGAGACCTACCCTGTGCCTCATGCTACTGCCCGGAACACCATCCTGGGCCTGGAAAAGCAAGTCCTTTGGAGGCATGGCACCCCTGAGAGAATCGAGTCTGACAATGGGACTCATTTCAAGAACAGCCTTATAAACACCTGGGCTAGAGAACATGGCATTGAGTGGGTGTACCACATCCCTTACCATGCACCAGCAGCTGGGAAGGTTGAGCGGTGTAATGGACTGCTTAAAACCACCTTGAAGGCACTGGGTGGGGGGACTTTCAAAAACTGGGAGATGCATTTAGCAAGAGCCACCTGGTTAGTTAACACTCGAGGTTCCACCAGCCGAGCAGGCCCTGCCCAATCCGAACCCCTACAAACAACAGATGGAGATAAGGTTCCAGTGGTGCACATGAGAGGTATGCTTGGAAAAACTGTTTGGGTAAAGTCTGCCTTGAGCAAAGACAAACCCATCCGTGGGGTTGTTTTTGCTCAGGGACCAGGTTGCACCTGGTGGGTGATGCAAAAGGATGGAGAGACCCGATGCTTACCTCAAGAGGACCTTGTTTTAGGGTGAACTACCCATGGCTCTGTATTTGTATCAGTATCAGCATGTATATTTGTATATAATTTGGGTAATGCATAGATTTATATGGTTAAAAAAGTTAAGTTTCATGTAACATGTTAGTATGGGAAAAAATTCGGGGTGGATAATGTTGGGGTTTTAGTTTAGTCTTAGGTTTTCCTGTTAAAGGAATTTTCTCCCATATGCATGTTGCTAGGGGACAAATAGCTGTACTTAAGAAAGACAAAAAGGGGAGTGGGGCGGGCCTGGCTACTCTTTTGTCTACACCTGGGTGTGGGGACAGTTCGCTCTGAGCGTCCGGAGAGAGAAGCTGCAGAGAAAGGAGCTGCTGCTTCTTTCTTTTTGGCCGTTCTTTCTTCCTGCTGGAAACAACGCCGGGACCCCAAAAAGCCGCTTTCCCTGCCCTGCTGGAGACCGAGCTGTGGCTGCCCTGCTCCGCTGCTGCTTCGAGTTTTCGCTACGCTGTAGCCCTGCTCGCCCTGCCTGCCTGGGCCTCCGTGGTTTTTCCCATCTGGATACATCTCGTCTGCCACCCGGGATTTGCGTTCGTCCCTGCCATTCCAGCCTGCTGTTCCTGAGAGCCCGGGATCGGCTGCCCAGCGGTTTGTGAAGCCTTTGTTCCATCCTTCCCGGGATCCCAGGGCACCAGAGCCGCGGGTGTCCCGAGCTCGCTCCGGAGCGCCCCCTGCAGCCGCGGGGGAACCATCGCACCTGCCCTGCTCACCGGGAGCCGCCAGCGCCCCTGCCGGCTGCGAGCGGAACTGCACCCGAGGGGAAAGGGCCTGACAGCCGAGAAGGCTGGCACTGGGTTTGTGATTGCTGTTACTGCCATAGTTGTTGTTGTTTTGTTTGACTGGTTATATACATATATATATAGAGTAAAGAACTGTTATTCCTATTTCCCACATCTTCGCCTAAAGGCTCTTGATTTCAAAATATAATAACTTGGAGGGAAAAGGGGTTATATCTGCCACTTCAAGGGGGGCCTCTGCCTTCCTTAGCAGACACCTGTCTTTCAAAACCGAGACATATGCCCTCACCTAAACATTGGTTTTTAATACCTCATCACAAGGTAGGTATTGTAGAAAGAATTCAGAAACAAAAACTAGCATTAAGATAGACATGGAAACTCCTTCCTTGTATGTACAGTTTCAAGGCAACTGAATGGAATGAAGCAAATCAACACATAATTTCAGTTAATTTTTGGTATTGAAAAGAGGAACCTCTCCAAGGTTCTTATGAAAGCATAAGGCAGGCAATGAATTGCTTGGCAAATTTTGCCAAAAGAATAGCAGTTACTTCCTGTCCACCTGAAGTCATCTGTTGCTGAAGAGTTCAGAGATGGATCAGGAGTTCCTAATCTCAATGCAAATAAGTTCCATGTCTAGACTACATGCTTTTCTGAATCTGGCTGAGATGATTTAGTAATCTGCATGTAATATGCAAAGCACACCAGCCATTTGAAAGATTAAATCTCAATGAAGATAAGGAAGGATTTAGACGTTTCCAAAAATTCTACCCTTTGCTTTTTATGTTTTACCACACAATGCAATGTGTCAATACAAATATCAGTAGAAGAAGGTACATTTCAGAACAAGTTTGACTGGAATATTTTTAAGTAGATTTAAAAAACACTACTGTAAACAAATATCTCGTTAATATATTTTGTTATATGGCAACAGTAAATAACATCGTCCTTCAGAAAACTCTACAGTAACCTACTATAAACTCACACAATTTACAATAAATCAGAATTCAAAATACTAAGAGGCATTTGTAAGGCTTTTACCATAATTTCGTAAGTTGTTCCAGGGTTAAGACTGGTGAGAAGAACTTCCAAACTATCTGGCTTTGTTGTGACCTGTGTATAAGCTGTTTGCATCCATGGGCAGACTTCTTTATATTTAACAACATAGGAGACAATTCTCCCATTTGGATAGAGTGGTGTGTTCCATGACAGCAGAATCCCAGCAGAGCCCACTCTTTCACCTGCAAGGAACACAGGGGGCCCAGGATCTAAAAAAAAAAAAAATTAAAAAATTAAAAATATATTTATACACACACACAAGCACACACAAGTAAAACAATTTTTAATTAAGAATCATCATAGTGAAGACACATTCACAGATTTTATAGGGAAATGAAATCATCTGCCAGCATAAACCCATAAAACTACTGGAAACTGATGTATTTTTGAAAAAAAGCTTTTTTTCTGGAAATAGTCCTGTTAAAAATTATTAATTTTGGAACACCAAAAACATTCTTCTATAAGAATATAAAAAATGTATTGCTCAAGATCTTTGTTGAAAAAACAGAGTTTAATGCCAGTTTAATATCTGACATATTCTAGCACTCAATTAAAGGGCATTCTCTTAAAAAGCGCATCTGCTTTGGCTACATTTTTTTTTGGAAATAGCTCAGAACACTTCTTTATGTACCACTATAGATATAAATCAGAGTCTGGATATTATTACATGACACAATAGCAAATTTTTCAAAAGCTTGTAAATTCTTAAGGTCTCATACAATGCTTCAGATTCAGTATATTTTTAAATGGTTAATGATGAAAAATTTTAATGACTGTTCAAAACTGATTATAGTTTCTTGGACATTAGTGTGCACATAATAAACATAAAAAAGCATAGTTTCAAAAATAGAAGAAATTTTATCAGTCATTTTTAACTCACTTGTCACATTTGTTGTCACAGTTCTACTCGCAGGTGAACTATAGACTGAGGAAGAAACTGCAGAAACTGTAACATTGTATGTTGTTCCAGGAATAGTATAGGAAAAATCAGCCTGAAACAGAACGTAGTTATTTCAGCCTTTTACCAAGAACCACAAAAATGAGCCCTCCCCCAAAAAATCCCAAAACAAACAAACAAACAGAAAAAACCCTACAAAACAAAGCACAAAAAAACCACAGAAAAGTTTGAGCAATTCATTACTAAAAATAGTTGTTTACATTTTAGCTACAGTACAATATTTTGCTGTCAACTCCCCTTCATATGATGTGTAAAACATTCAATATTAAAGAACAACAAAATTAACTATTAATTTTATCCCAGAGTCCCCTATCAGTATATCTATAAAGGTTTTTCTCTATTATCATTATCAAAGTAAATATGCAGCATTAAAAAATTCCTTTTTGAGAGAATGAACAAAAAAGCAACCTGAAAAGCAAGTTTTTGAACCTTAAACTAACCCATCCCTTGCAGTAAACATAATTAAAGTTATTTAGCAAGAAATTATATAAAATACCTGTATCTTTGCGGTTCCAATGAAAAACAAAAGCAAAACAACCAGAACAACCATTATTTCTGTTAATATTATATTTTCCAGACAGCAGAATCAAGAAGTGTTCCTATATCTTTTTGATGGCTTAGGAGTGAAATGTTGCCTGCATTAATGATTTAAGCAGAGATCTTCCTGGCAAGTACACAATTAATGAGTCTGTACTACTCAATAGCTCTGCCCTTCCCTTGTTAAACTATTCATGAACCCTTGGATGACTGTCTGCATCCTTCTAGTAGACTTTAAAAAAACAGTAAGTTCACTACCTGTTGTTAGGTAACAAACTGTGAATGTTGAAATTTGCTCCCATCCCACCAAATTTTCATTAATACTTTTGTATTCATAAATGCATTAAAACATCTAAGGAGGAAAGCTTGAATTTCTCATCAGCACAGTGCATAAGGAAAAGCCGGCCCTGCAAGTCCTAGAATAAAAGCACATACTTGATACTCCCTAACTCCAAGATCTAGGATAACAACAGAAGCATGGTCAGGAATAAGATCCACATGAAATCTGTCTACAAGTCCATAAGGTAGTCTCCAATACAGTGAAAAATAATATGATGAAACATTGAAGAATTTAAGTCCTTCTGGCTTTGCAGGTTCTGAAAGAGAATTGTAGAATAGAAGACATTAACTTAAATAACTCCCTATAAAATATATTAGTAGTTACAACTGAATATAAAAGCATCCAAGAAGAGTTTACTTTCTATATGAAAGTTTAGTCTGGACACGGCAGCATGTGATCCTACAGTTGCTACGCTACCTCTGGGTCTTGGGTGAGAGTCTCCCAACTCTGCTGAGATCCCCACTCACAGAGAGCAAGCTCAAGTGTCTCTATACAGTGTTCAGTTAGCAATAAAATCTCTGCACAGTCCTGGGGTTTCTGCTGTCCTCAACCTTAAAGTTAGCACTACTGCTGACATAACTACTGCTACAGTTGAAATTCAAGATATAGCTGGTGCTTGTTCTGCTGGTAGCCACAGGTTTGGTAACTCTTTTATACATTTCATATATTTGGAATCCCAGTAATGCCATGAACTCTAGTCAGTTAAGTACCCAAAATTTGAGTGGTCTACTCCTTTTATTAAAGCCAAATTTCCACCTGCTCATGTCACAACATCTCATTTTATTCTGCTTTTAAATGCACCTTTAAATGTGTATTATTCACTGTAAGCCTAATAATTAACAAGATTTTAAATTCTTCAGTAGGTCATTAAAATGTTGTCTACGTATAAGACTGCGTATTTGTTCACCTGTGCAGTCTCTAGCCACGTGCATCTGTCTCCTTTCTACTTTAGAACGCATGTGCAACTATCAGCTTTCCCCGTGCTCATGTCTCAGAGCAAGCCCTGTCAGTGATGCTCTTTGTCTCATTTCAGATTCACCCTTGCACTCAGACCTCTTTCTGCCTTTCTAACACAGTTCTTCAGACTAAATCTTCCACTACTGTTTATACATTAGTATCGTACTGTGCAGTCTGAGTAACATATAGGTTCAGCTCTGAAAGACTTCTATTTCTTTCTTATTTGCTGTAAATCTGCTAAGATTATATATCTTTCATGAACTATTTACACTATATTTAGGCTATTCAAAGCTGAAGAATTGTTTCAAACAGTTTACTCTGGTTCTGCCATCAAATAACCTGAAATATTAATATATCCATATATTAACTTTAGATTTTACATTCCATCCGTATTTTTCTCATATGTAGGATTTTTAACTCATGGTTTTATTTTTACATTAACAGAAAAAAAAATATTAATAATATATATGGAGGTGTGCAAGTTTAACCTAGAGCAGAGGTTCTTCCTTTTAGTATACTCATAGATTTTGGGTCCTACTGCTCTCATCGCTCCTATCATTTGCATGGATCTCAACTTCCATTAAAGCTGGATTTTATATTTGCAGAGGTCTTTTTGTACAGACCCACAATTAATTTCTGAGTGAAGTTTACAATCTAAAGCCTTAATTCTACAAACACTTCTTAACTTCTAAACTGTTGTTTAACTTCACTCACTGAAAAAAACCTATTGAAATGAGGTAACGTAAATTTCAGCTTGTGTGTAACTCTTAGAAGGACAAGATCTGAAATACTAAAAATGGTCAAAAGAAATCCAGCACAGCTAAAGACATTATGCTTCTGATAGTGAATCACTACATGCAGGTTGAATAGGTTGAATAGGCTATAAGTAATATATGCCCACAACAACAGCAAACTATTACATGTACAATCTCTTGAAATTTCAGTCTTATTCTACAAAGTGAGATGTACAAAGCTAAACATGCACTGCTAGGGACAGCTACCACTCACTGGCAAGGAGAGGAAACAAGAAACCATACATACCTGTTACAAATTCAAGAGAAGCAGAAGCTCCTTCAATATTTCCTTTTAGTCTTTTCAGTGTGAAATTATAAATGCCGCCAGCAGTCAGGTCTGTAACACTGAAGCCAGTCAGTGATCCTGGAATTCTTAACTTTTTTATAAAGGTGTTGTTTGATAAAGATGCTTTATAAGAAGTGAAGTTAGTCTTGGTTGGATTCCACATTAGAGTTGCAGAAGAAGTATTTACCATTTTTAGTGTCAGACCACATATCCCAGCAGGTCCTATGGTAAAAATTATTCTGATTAATAAAGAAAAAATTAATCCTTAATACTTAAAACATAAGAAAATAACAGCTTTTTTTAAAAGTGGTTTTTACTTAAATGAATGTTTTGAGACTTCAAATAATCATGAAATATGGATACAAATTTTAGAATTGTTTGTACGGATATATAATAAACAGTGCCATTATGTTGCACAGGGTAAATACAACCTGGAGATGTACCTCCTGTGGGCACTATGCAATTTATGGAAGAAAATTCCAATTTTATCAGAGCTTCTCTAAGAACGGTAACATTGCTCACTGGTGTAACAGAATGAGAATGGAACACTTTGTAAGCAGAATTAGAGATTTTAGTCAGTTTAAAGTTTTCTAAAATACATTATATGACATATAATTTTAGGAAACTGTTTGCTCACTTAAGGACACAGTAAATAGCATAGTCTCAGTGATTATCCTTTTATTCCTTTCTAGATAATCTTTTTTATTATATTAAGATTCCTGAAGTCACAGAACATTTACTAATAGCACCTCCATTAATCTGTGTAGCACAGATTCTTAGGTAAGAAAAGTGTTACAATTCCTCCTAAAAAGTGAATCTCCCAGATAATTGATTTATCTTGCTTGAAGCTTTATGAAAAATACTAATTAACATATGCCTATTATTCAGCCTGAAAAAAATCCTAAAGGTTTACCATTAAAATTATAGAGTAAACTTTCCATAATCTAGGCATACTCTGGACCCATCCACAATTCTCTTGAAAATATTTACCTGAGGATAAAAAGAATCCTCAGGAACATGATAATGAATATTCTGCTGCACATTTCATTCACAAGAATCTGCAGGTTTTTTTCAGAGATTCACTTATCTTTGAATAACTAAGTGCATAGCCTCCTTGACTATCAACTGAGTTAAGGAGTTACAATCCAAACTGAGTTAGGGAGTTATAGTCCAAACAAGCCACAGAACAGAATATCTGTCAAAGAAAAGAGGAGGTCTATGATATGCATGTGTATAAACCCAGGAGATTGTTTATTTTCTGATTACAACTTGCTGTTCTTTATCTGCTTTGGCAGTCCAGAATTCAATATAAATCTTCTTCTTCAGATCTATGCCACAAATAAATTTCCTTCTTTTTTATGTTGTATCACAGGAGCATTGGAAAATACATGTTTGCTCAGAGACAGAAAATGAGTGCAAGATTCTGGTTTCTGGACCTTGTTAAGTTCTCTGAAGCACAATTCCTCTTACTGTCTTAAGCATTCTGGGGCCTTGTACAGGAGAAATACCCCAATCTGAGACCATGGGCTTGCAAGAACTTAGGAGATGCAGGAACAATTATAAACAAAATGCAAGGTAATTATGAAAGTACAGGAAGCTATTCTGGCAAGATCTTACTTTGTTATAGCTGGAAGCTTTTTTCAAAGAGCCATGTCTAGACTCCTCAACCTCAATCCAGCGAGTTATGTACAAGTCTCCTATTCAAACAACTATCGCAAGAAGAAGCACAACTTTTCTCCCACAGTTAAAGTCTCATTTTGAACCCTGTGACCTTTGTTAGTTACTTACAAACAATGATGTAAACGTCTCTGAATATTTACTGGTTTTCAAAAGGCAATTTATAAGGTATTTCCTTACTCGTGATGACTTTTTTCACCACAGCCACAGAGGAATCCAAGCCTTTAATTGTCCTTAACTGAAAAATGTATTCTGTCCCAGGGGTCAGATTTTTCACTACAGCTCTGCTGTCATAAATAGTTCTGGTAAGCATCTTTTCATTATTCATCAGACAATGTGAAAGCTATTGAAGAAAAAGAATTTCTTGTATTAGACTATTAAAGTTGATAAAAGTAATGCTCAGAGATTGCAACTACCTGTTAATATAAAAATATTTAGAATATTTTCCCCATTTTAAACACAAAAAGGATCAAGGAGCTTTATATTATGTTCCACCAATGTAGAACACTTACTCTAAGATTCCTTAATAGCGAAGTAGTGAAAGCAATGACTTTAACATTTAAAAGTAGATGGAGGAAGCAAAGTGAAGTTCAAGCTTACAGGTTTTTGCTCTTGGAGGAAGGATAATAAGGCACACTCTGACTCTTCAGTCTCACAGCTATACTGATGAACTGTACAGTTAAGTAACTCTGTATCTTTCTGGCAAAAAAACTCAAAACAAAACAAAAAAACCAAAACAAAGCAAAACAAAGAAAAAAATCCCAAACAACACCTAAAAGCGCTCAACCAAAAAATACACACATGCACTGTTCAGAGGTGAGATTCTGAAAATACTCCCAAGGAATCAGTCACTCAACTCTGCTCACTGCTATACCTTCAAAATTCATCTCTTAAGAGCCACTGCAGACAATAAAAGAGCTGGAGATATCAAAACACTGAAATCTGGGGACTTAACTCCTAGAGACTGTGAGGATTCCTTCTGACCTTCCAGACAACTCTAAGGTGACAAAAACAATTCCTGTGACAGTTCTTTCTGTGGACATAGAAAAATGTCCCTGCAGACTGGTTCCTATCTGCACTAGTGAGAGGCACGATGCAGACCGTGCCTGCGCTGCAGAGGAGAGCACTGGACGAGCATCTCCCACACACACACACGGGTTTCTCAGGAGTGGCAGTTAATACTGAGACCAGGAAGGGTTGCAGCTGCCTGAATAGTGAGTCCTGTCCTGTCACAAGTAATTTCCTCCAGCAAAAGGGGATGTTGTACACATGGCAGTGACCTGAAAGCACTGGGGTTAGCTGCTATTCATCAGGGGAGGAAAGATCCACTTCCCCTCTGTCTATTTTACCAGCACAGTGCCTGTTTATACAAAGAAAATCTTGGAAGCTGTCATCACCTTATTAGAATTACAGCATTGCAAGATGCTAGAAGCAAAGCTATAGATTAAAGATTTACATCTCATATAAAGAAGTTAGGAAAGGACCTTTTGTGCACTCTTTGCTCTGAAAACTGCAAATTTGAAAAGCATAGAAAGTTGGTGAGCAGGGATGATTAATTTTAAATGATTAGTAAAATGATCTCTTTTATGTGGGTGCACCTTACTAAGCAACCAGTCTACGAAAGCCTTTCTCATTAAAGATTTAAAGATAAGCTCATTTGTACAGACAAAGCACTGTCTAATGTGGCTACTTGCTCTATGAGATGCTGAACAATAATACTGTGACGCAAAGATCAATATTACAGATGACAGTTATTTTCTGCAGGGTAGCAACAATAGCATTACCACATTCAAAAGTGTATCTGAACAGGTTCAAACATGAACAAGATAATTAAATTTAATTTAAAAATTTTTAAATATGCTCCAGGCTGCACCAGAAAATAGTGTGAGAGGTTAACTGGCTCCATTGAAATCAGTGCAGCTTTACTCTAATGAAGAGAGAAGAAACGTCAAGGAACTATCCTAAGGATACTCAGATTTCAGGTTTAGGTAAGGATATAACTGAAGCCATGGGAGAGCAGAAGGAAAAGGATTGGACACTGTAATATGGGGTAAAAACTGTGCATACCATTAAAGCAAAGTACTTTGTCTCATGGTAGTGCTACATACCAAAGAATATCCCAGTCAAGTAAGTTAACTAAAAAAGATTATACCTAGGAACCGTATTGATTCAAGTGATGTGCTAAAACAGCAGTATACTGAGTTTTATTGACCACATGTTGACAAGTGGCTACAAAATGCTAAGGATAATGCAAGACAGACTGCAAAAGCCAGGATACAAAAGAGAGACTGGTTGCATTTCATAGTGAAACACGATCTGTGGGCAAAGTATTTAGGTGCCATTGTGGATTGTTTTTGACAGAGAACTGAAAGAATGACTGATGAGAAATTGAAGAAATTGAAGTTTATAAAATCATGAAAGGTATGGGTATGGTGAGCAGGGAAGTACTAGCTGTTTCTAATGTATCAAGAACCTAAAGACTAACAGGTTTAAAAAGAAGAAGTGTAATTTTTTAAACAGGACATAAAAAAATTGTGAAGTATAAATAACAAAAAAAATTCAGGAGTAGCCCCTGTTTTTCTTTATGTATATCCAATTTAAACCTATCACTGAGGAAGTCTCTAAACTACTTACTGCCCAAGGCCGGAAGGATATGGGAGGCAGCAAAGGTTTGCAGTTTTGTCTAATAAATTGCTATATTTAAAAAAAAACTTCCCCAATTATTCTGTAACTTTCTAAACAAAACATTTAGATTCTTCTATATGGAATGTATTTTTTATTTTTCACTTCAGTTAAATTAATTTGCATTACAAATTTGAAAAGCTGAGAAAAAAAGATTACATTGCAGTTACATTCCACCCTTGACCTGTGATCTTTTTTCACACTAGTTGAAAAATCAGTTTTTGAAAGCTATTAAAAGCATATTTTAAAAATATTTTTTAAATTATTATGTAATATGAAGTACATATTTATCTGACCTTTTCCAATAGCAGTATTTCCTTCCAGTATTAACATAGGTTATAAAAATAAATATTTATTGCCAGGTTTGCAGTACATACAGAATGATAATTTAATTGAGAAATTACCCAAAAAAAATTTGCAATGGTTTCTTCCCATTCTCATCTCACCTGAAACATATCAAATCCTCCTCTTGGTAGTTTCCAAGAAAAATAGACTGCATTCTCTTCTTGTCCAAATACTTGTAAATCTGATGGTGGATCAGGATCTGAGGATGTAAAATTTAGATTTAAAATAATCTATATAAATTTTAAGGAAGTTGATATCTACAGAATACACAGGTTTAATTTATTATTTTTTAGTTCCATCTAGAAAGAGATTTATTTTGTACTTAAAAAGAATTTCAAATAAATGAAAATCACCTCTATATATTAGAAACAGAATCAGAAATAAAGTCAACATTTGTCAATTTTTATGGAAAAGTTTTATCATCCTAACATTACTGCTGATTCAGTTAGTGGCAAAATATCACTCAATCCAGAGGAAACTTGTTTGTGTTTTAAAAGCTTTTATATATAGTAATTTTCAAAGATGTTTAGATTGAAAAGAAAAACTTATATGCATTAATTCAGACATCGTTAAGATGCATGGATTTAATAAGGAATAGCTTTCCTTAGAAAACACCTTAAAATGTAAAAACCTTAATTATCTGAAACCATGAAAAGTCATTAATAAACTGAACCTACGGGTGCTAGTCTTGAGGACAGTAGGGCGACTTCTTTTTAATCCATTGGTTGTCACAATATTGATTAAGAAATCAGTGCCTGGCAGAAGATGCTCAAATTTGTGCATTCTACAAAGATTAAAAGAAGAGATTGTGTCCTTTAGGATTCTAAAAATGCATGTGTGTTCATATGTTAATTCTTTATAGTTTTATGGATATTATTTACATATGATGTATGTATACATGTTTATATGTTGTGAGTCAAAAAATATTTTAGTACTATAAAATCTTAAATAGGGTGCATTACACTATGGTTCACAGCAAGTTCCAGTACTAGAAAGTCTTTAAGTATTGAATTAAATATCCAGAGTGGCACACAGGTTTTACTGGTGCTCACCCCAATGCAGTATTTTGTTTGCTCCTCTTTGGATAAAAATATCATATGAGAATTACAATTTGTTTTAAAATTGCAGTTCTTAAAATACGTGGGCATAGTAATGTATATCAACTAAACCATAAAAAACATATAACATACAAATAACAGCACAGGCTACTTATTTTAAATACACAGGGAAACAGCTGCTTTGAGTTTATGTCAGTTATTTTTAAAATGTAATCATCCTACCTCACACCAGAAGGTAACATTTTCTTCTCATTGAAGACCTTACTGTTTATTGAGAGAACATATCCATCAAACATACTTTTGGCTGGTGGCCAGGTAACAGTTATTGACTCAGAGTCTCTGCTACAGTTCAGGTATTTGACTGCACTTGGCACTGTGTGACAATAAAACAAAATGCATTGATTCAAAAATGCATTTTAAACACATTTCTTTATGACAGGCCTCTCATCACCAGAATGCAATGAAAACTCCACAAAAATTATGTCATGTCCTTCCTTATCTCAAGGACATGCAGACTACTACTACTGCAGTAACCTGTACAGGGACTTTTGTTATCCAGGAAATCCAGAGCCAAACTGTTTATTGTTCAGTAATGCTGCTTAGCACAGTTCTGTTATCACTGACGTGGAGTTCTCCAAAACTAGAAAATTCCTTAAAAAAAGAAATGTCAGTATAAGAGGTAACATGCTCTGCAGAGACCCAAGTCCCCACTAGCACAGTATCTTTTAGTCAACAGTGGCCAAAAGCTTATGTCTCCAGAAAAAGCAAGAATTGCATAGAGTGATAATTCCTTTCAGTTTCCCCAGACTGCAGTTTGCAGCCCAAGGATTTCATGAGGCAAAGGAGATTTCTATTTCATAAATCTCAGCAGATTTTTATTTTATGAATGTCTTTGGTCTCCACTTGAACCTATGATTGCAATCATCAGGCAACATACCTTGTGGCCAGAAGTTCTGCAATTTATCTACAAATTTAATAAAAAATCATTTGCTTTTGCTTGTTTTCTATTTTCTGTTTTCTAGTTTCAAGTGTTAGTTCTTGAAAAGGAAATGTCAGAGTATTATGATTTACTTGCTCCATAATTGCATCTCCATGATTCATCCTCTCACAAATGCTTTTATGTTGTTCCTGTATAAGTTTTAACTCAGTGGTTCCTTGAATGCAAAACATTACGTATCTTTGATCACATATGCTGAACCTTTTCAATTGTATCTACTATGCTTGATTTTTTCACATTAGTGAGCTGTTAGAGGAAACTATAACACGTGAGATCTAATAGCCTGAGAGGCTGTGTCTCCAGGTTCAACCAGTTAGAAGTACTGGAATTGAGGAGAACTATACTGCTGAGAATCAAATGTACTAACCCAAAGTAAAACTAAACACAGAAAAGCCCAAATTTGCTTGTGATATGAGGGGAGGCCAATGAGAAAACATGATAAAACAAATTTAGTTCTAGACATTTAAGTGTGTTCAAAGTCATAGCTGAAGAGAAAAATTAAAGCATTAAACAGAAGCCTAAGAAAAAAAAATTGTTTTCTCTAATGTTGGTGGCAAGACACTGTGCAAGTATCAGGTACTGGACTGTACAGCTGCTTGAATCAACATGAAGTTAACATTGGTAGTTCATTGTACACAGGAGCACTATTGAGATTCTTAATGGTCCCTTGCAGTCAAAGAATAAGAAAAATAACAAGGAAAGAGAATAAGGAGAAAATTACAAAAATGGCTGAATTATTCTTCTCTATTTGAGACAAAAATAAAATTCAAGAAGAAAGCAAGAGATATAGATGGAGTAAAACAAATGCTGAATTTGACAACATTGTGGTCTTACCGGTCTCTATTTCTTTTGTCACAAAAATACTGTCTCTGAAACCTTCCTTCTCTGTTCGAATTGCAAAACTGTACAGCTTACCAGGACTAAGATTGGAAAACGTTGCTGTTTGTTGCTTGACCTTCTGGACCTAGAAAATCAAGTACAGCTTTCACAGAACTGCTTACAAAATTCACTTATGGTATGTAAACTGCACACCCAACTATTTTAATGGGAAATAAAGCTTTTAATTCATCCTCTGATTACTTAACAGAATACTGAGAAGTAGCTGCAGTGTTTATCCACAGGTGGTGCTGTACACAGCATACCTTGAAAGCACTGTCACAGTTTGTACATGTAACCTCGTATTGCTCAAAATCTCCATCAGCACGGTCCCAAGAGACCTGTATTGAAGTGTCAGTGACGTTACCCTCTTGTACATTCAGGGGAGCTGCCAGACCTACAGAAGAACATAAAACACATGGCTGTTCAATCCCAGGAGCTGTTCAATCTTACACTTTTCATATCTCCTGGAAAGACGTGAAAGTGAAGATAATCGGTAACAGACAAATAGAGGGTAAAATCTGATCTCAGGCATGCAGACACACAGCGATTCCAAGATAGAAAAAGAAAAAAATAGAGAAAGAAAAAAGATATATAATGTCACTATTTAAGAAAATTTTCTCGCTTTTTTATCTTAAAATTACATGAGGTTGAATATGCATTTCTCTCTGAGGACAGAGCTGGCACTCCTAGGTGGGAAGGTTCTCCAGGATGAAGTTAATTCCTCCAAAAGCACCACCATAGTGGTCAGGATGCACCTAAATTTTGTCCAAATGCTCAGCAAAATTGGGTGGATCAGGCTAGACAAATACACTTCATCCCTAATTAGTATAGTCTTGTCAGGTACAATTCAGATCACATTACAGGAAAGTTTCCACTCTTCTCTACATCTCTTTCATCCCCATCACAGCCATTTCTGTCTGGAATATACCAAAATTTACACATTTTCTGAGGAAAAATTGTATATATGTAAGGGGTCAGGATTTTTATTTCTTCCAAGTTTTTGAGGCCCGAGAACAAGACTAGGTTTTCTAAGGCAGTTTACCACTAAATTTAGGAAATGCTGGCATAAGATTGACTGAACACCAAGTGTTTATTAAAACTATTTTAAGAAAAGTCATCTTTCAAGGCTTTCTTTATTTTATTTAGATTTTTTTCTGTCTTTCCTTCTTCTTTCTTCCTTACTTCCTTAGATTCTATCCTAATTTTTCCTTTTATAACATTTCTACTCTGAAAGAAACAGGGCAAAAAAAAATTTTAAAGGAAAATGATAAAATGGGAAAAGAAAAACTTGAGGAAGTATAAATACAATTAAAAAATAAGAAAGTCAAAACACAAAATTTCAGCAGGTATTTTTAAACATTTTGAAAGTTTCTATTAAAATTCCATTTTTAAAGGCCTTGCTAGAAGCAGTCCTTTCCATTACAGCTCTTTTAATGTCTTTTTAAATGAATTTATTACCTTGGAGAATCTCAACACTTTTATTTGTCACTTAAATCTGCACCAGGATGAATAAACTTAGTAATTTCAAGGCACAGAAGTAACTCCTTTAATACTCATCTACTTGTTTAAAATAAGTGGTCAAAATGTGTCTTTTCTCCCATAAGGACAATAATTTAATACAGCCTAAATTACTGAAATGCTTGCTAGACATTTTATACACAATATAAAAAACACAATTTAGCACGTTTAGAACTTCTAAGGGATTCATACAGTCTTGCTTAAAAAACAGCTAGTGTTAGTACAACTGCAAATTGCTTACACAGATATATTAAGACGATTTTTGAATAGCATGTCTTTTCTATTGCACTGAAATACCAATAAAATTAAAAAGGTTCAAAAACTAAGATTTTATATGGTGCAATTTTATAAGAACTTAAAATACTCACATGTTTTTACACCATTTATATGGTAAAAAGAGCTCAAAATGTTTCCACTTTTTGTGGAGACACAAAAATCATATTCTCTTCCTGCAGTAAGGTTTTCAATTGTTATTTTACCATCACTTTTTAAAGAGAATGTTGCATTAGGTCCTTCTTTACTTGTAACATAGACGCCATCAAATACTCCAATATCGGGCATGCGAACAAATAGTACCACAGCATTGCTATGGAGCACATAAGGAACTACAATTTGAACAGGCTTGGGCTCTAGAAGAAAAAAATTGCCACATGTTAAACCAGTTGAAAATAAATTAAACGAAAACCTCATAATGGACCTGAAGCAACTGCCCTGAGAAATACTCTTGCTGAGTGCAAATTCATAGCTACGATAGTAAAACATGTCTTAGCTCAGAAACAATATCTTTTAAGTATTTATTATTAGAATTTCCTTCTCAGCCACAACTGTACCAAGAAGGTAAGCAGGATAACTGGAAAACTCTACAGAAATGTAGATGTGGACAGGGAGACGACCATGGAGAATGAGATGCATTTGATGGATACAACATTGACATGTTTAGTTTTCTTCCCTTACAGTTGGCTCTGACAGCTGTGAAATATCCCATCTAGAATTTTGTCATCTGTGTCGTGAATGAGGTATTAAATCTAATCCTATATAAAAAATTCTGGAAAAGACTTAAGACTGTTACCCTCCAAAATACTGTAATCATTTAGAAAAAAAATGACAATGCAGCATTTCATAAATCTGTAACCTGACAGCTGCAGCCTTTACATACTACATGTATAAGTGAATCCTGCCCACTTCTTTCACATATGCAAAAAATTTATACTGTACCGAAAGCGTTTCAACATTTTGGTAAACTAAGACCCTTCAATAAACCCTTTCCAATCGATGGGAAATACGCCTTAACAAACGATGCAAAGCTTTTATTTTCAGCTATTATTACTTCAATTCTTTCCTAGCAGCCTCTCACTAATGGTAAGGCAATTTCTTTCTCACCGTTCACAGAAGAACTAATGTATCTCCAAAAAAAAATAATCTTTTGCAGCCATTCCAATATTTTCCTATTTCAATGCAAATCAATGATTCACCCAGTTTCTTCTGCCAGTGGGAACAAGATTTCTAGCTGTGGTCCCCATCACAGTTGTCACTAGTACCAGTATGTTTTCAAAGGCTGCACTCTCTTTACAAGAATTGTTAATTTTGCTGTTAACGATTAGGATTAGGATCTCTATATTTCATATTTAAGTTGATCCTTGCCTATTTAGCAAGCTGGTTTGGTCTACAAAATCTATTAGGTGATAGCAACAATAGCAAGACTGACGTATGTATTACAGTCTGTATTTTCCATTATAAGCAGTATCTTACTTAAAGTGCATGGAATGGTCTTCAGTTCACTCATAGTTCCATTTTTCACACTTGCCACTGCTATTTCATAAGCCATTCCAGGAACTAGGTCATCAACCTTTAATTCTTCTGTGTTGTTTAATAAAAACTTTTTAATTTCACCTATGTCTGCTTTAGGTTTCACTTCAATGTAGGATTCCTGACACTCTTGTGGCAGCTTCCAGTGAAGGATTACACTCTCTTCTTCTACATCCTCTGGGTGAATATAAACAGCTGTAGGTGGACTGACGGCTTGATCAAAGAAAAAGATGTCAGTATAAAATCATATATCAAACTTACTATCAATTTACAATCACTTCCCAATGATGTCTCTTGGTTTGTTTTTTCTTCTAAGATGTCATGATTTTAAAGCTACTGATTCATTTAATTATTTCTTGAAATAGTTTGCAGACAACTGCCTGTTACAGGCAGATTCTACTTTCTGTTTTCTCTTAACAAATAGGGACTCATTTTGCAGGCATATTCCATTCCACTGGATATATACAGAGTAAAAAGATGACACAGTCTGAGTCTCAGTATCTATTATTAGAAAAATAAATTAGTCTACCCTAAAAGATTTGAGACATCATTGTAATGTTTTAACTTTGCTAAAATTAAAGATACTAAGTATGAATCAGAATTTATCAAGCAGAATTTAATTTCTTTAGTTCATACTAATATGGTCTAAGTAGGCAAATGAATAAATAAATAAAGAGATTGGTACTTTCACAATTTTGGAAGGTTCTGAAGAATATCCCAACAACCACAATGTGACAAGGCTTTAAAGATACCTTTATGCCTTGTATTTTCAATTTAAACTCTGTCTAGTAAAATAAAACTAGAAAATGGATACATCACCTGTTGTGATTAATATAGGCTTCTCGTGGCAGCTTAGAGTTCCTTTCTCTGCTACATTCTGTAAATATAACTGATACTGATGATAAGGTTTTATGTTTTGTATGACTATGGAAGTCTTGCTTTTTTCAACTGGTAACTGTTCCCAGATGTTGGTTTCGGTGTCCAATATGTTGACCAGGTAGTACTGAAAAGAAGCACTGGATGAATGCTGGGGAGGCTTCCATTTTAAATGTATTTCTGCAGATGAAACATACGTAACCTCTAACTTCTGGGAGTGCAACGGCCCTGTTGAATAAGATTAGGAATAGAAATAGGATAATAGTTTCTCAGGCCTTTCACCAATAACTGTGGGGTGTTTTGTTGTGTCTTTTTGTTTGTTTGTGTGTTTTAAATAGAGCCTGAAAACCTAACAATACACACTTACATACAGACTAAATACTATTAGAGCAAATCTAACAAAGCAACCTTGACAGTGTACCAGTGACAGTGAATATTGATACACAGAGAATACTCCTACTCGCTAATTGAGGTTTTTCTGAATCAACTCGCTCCTTATGTAGAACCCAGTTTCCCCATTTAGGTCCTCTCTTGTACTTCAGTCAGTTCAGAAACACCATCCAAGGCAAATGGCATGCATTACTCCAGTTCATAGAATCACAGAATCATAGAGTGGTTTGAGTTGGAAGGGACCTTAAAGACAATCAAGTTCTAACCCTCCTGCCATGGGCAGGGACACCTACCACCAGACCAGCTTACTCAAAGCCCCATCCATCCTGGTCTTGAACACTTCCAGGGATGTGGAGTCCACAGCCTCTCTGGGAAACCAGTTCCAGCACATCAACACTGGTTCTTCCTATTATCTAATCTAAAACTACCCTCCTGCAGCTTGATGCTGTCCCTCTTTGTCCTGTCAATACATGCCTTCACGAAAAGTCCCTCTCCAGCTCTCTTGTAGGCTCTCTTTAGGTACTAGAAGGTGCTGTAAGGTCTCCCTGGAGGCTTTTCTTCTCCAGACTGAGCAGCCCCAAGTCTCTTTGTCTTCATAGGAGAGATTTTCCAGTTCTCTGATCTAGTTAGTGGCCATCTCTGGACTCATTCCAAAAATTCAGCATCTTTCTTGTGATGGAGACCCCAGAGCTGTACACAGCACTCCAGGTGGGGTTCACTGGAGCAGAGCAGAAGGTCAGAATCACCTCCCTCACTGCAGCCCAGGATGCAGTTGGCTTTCTGGGCTGTGAGTGCATACTGCTGGGTCACATTAAGCTTTTCATCCACAAACGTCCCCCAGTCTTTCTGCCCAATACTAGCCTTGATCCGTTCTCCACCCAGCCTGTGCTTGTCCTTGGGATTGCCCCAGCAGAGGTGCAGAACCTTGTACTTGGCCTGGTTGAGCTCCATGAGGTTCCCACAGGCCTACCTCTCAAATTTGCTTCTCAAAGAAGAAAACAGGAATGTATTTCCTTCATTATACAGGCAACTTGCATTACAAGGTCTTATATATAGAAAAAACCCCATCAAATTATGGAGGAGAGAGTCTGGTAGGCACAGGAGATGGAAGGACTTTCAAGTGCACTGAAGTACCCTGGAGGAGGAAATTAACTGCACAAAACGTACTTGCTGGAGAAAAAGAACAGCTTCTTTCCCCAAAGATTAACTTCTATTTTGTTCTAAGAAAATAGACCTCTCTGTATGTTTGGACTGCCTTGACAGAACTGGTAAAAACATTAGGGCACTATCTTCTCTTTAATGTCTGAAAATGAGAACATCTTCCCAGTACCACATAAACAGGAATATGAAGAAAATTTGCACCTAAAGTTGTGTCTATAAAGTACTTTTTCCTTGAAGACATCTCCGCTTTATTAGGTGCAAAGGCATTTATCACCTCTACCAACTGGCAGGCTTCATTTGGCTTCATTCAGATAGACTTTACAAGTTAATTGTGAATGAATATTACATATGCCACAGTGCATCATGTAGCAAGTCAAAACGCAATGTATTTTAAACCATAAAGACCATCTTAGCTTCAGATATTCAGGGACACCTCTGCTTTGTCCAACAAAATCTTTTACTTCAGATTGGAAAATATGCTACTCTGTTTCACCATCATGGCCAAAAAATACTTTGCTACTTCGACATCCAGCTTTACCTTTAAACATCAGTAGAAACTCTGTGAGTAAAATCATTGTAATAGTGAGATTTTAAAATATGCTTCACAGAAACAGAATTTGTATGGTTTTCTGTTTGCAGGCACTGAAAACTTCAGAGCTTTTCCTCATCAATCCCAACAAAGCATTTTAGTACAAAGCAAAATGAAGTCTTTGGAATCTACTTCACAAACTAGTAAATCCTGAGTTCAGAATTCATGTTCAGATTTATTTATACTTTCAGACAAAATATCAGCACAAGAAACGGTGTCATTAAAAGGAAAATTGTGGATACAATATTGTTGCTAGCAAGAATTTTTCTTGCTTCTTTCCAGTCCCATGAGATATTTTTCTCTCTCACAGAAGATATTAGCAGAGTTCTATAAACTATGAACACCTGCGACCTTGCAGAGCTTTGTTTATGGTACAGTAGAAAAATATTTTGACAGTGGATGTTTTAGGATTTTAGCCAATCACCCCCAAGGGGTGGCTGATCCTTTGACCAATTAAACTGTGAAGAAAAAAGTCTATAAAAGAGTTGTAAAATAATTAAATAAATGAATCCTGCTGCACAATTCCTGCCTGTTGGATCTCTCTTCTCCTCCCTACCACTGCAGGACACCGTGATAGAGAATGTAAAAAATATTTTATTATCTGGTTATTATTGCTATTGGTTTTTGTAACTTACTTGTTTCTACCTTCAGAATTGGACTTAAGACAGTCTGTGCTCCTTCTGGGTTCCTTGCTGCTAATAAGAAACTATAGCGAAGGCCTGGAGACAACTGCCCAATTTTTGTTTGCGTTGTATTCACAGGCAAGTTCAGAATGTATGGTTTCCACTGATCAAAATAGTACTTAAGTATCAGTGCAAAGCCTGACTTAAGCCACATGTCCATATTGCTCCACACAAATACAGCTTCAGTTGTCTTGACATCACGCACATCAAACGTGAAGTCTTCTGGTACCAGAGGTACTGAAAAAGAACATCAAAAATGAAAAAATTTGAAAATCATTAAAACCTTTTCTTTTTATATTTCTACCTTCAAATGCAAACTTAATCAAGGCAAGGCTTTTAAAAATAAATGCAAAAAGATTGAAAAAATATAGTTACATTCATATTCACAGATATATGGCAGCTGTACATAGCAGAAAAATCCAGTGAAGAAATAGTCTGGGCCAGTGGGATCTCTCTGAAGGGCATAGCAGTCAGTTTGATTTTCTGGTATCATTGACAGAGATGAGATACCAGCTTTTAGAAGATAAGGAGATCCATCTGTCCACAAGAGCTGACCTTCTTCCTGGATTGAAAAAAATGAAATTACAAAGCATATATTTTTAGGTTATATTTATAAATTATTAAGTCTTCCCTCATCACAAGTATATCTCCAAAACATCCAAAATTTATGTACTTCATTTACACAAATTAATTATATAGGACTGTTTTTAACAAAGGTTTCAATCTAAAATTCTATCCTTTCTATTACAAAGATTACAAGAAAATAATATAACATAGCATAATATAATAAAAAACACGAGTATGTTTCATCATTACAAACAAGCCTTTAAAATTCACTATTAATCAAATAATTTAATAATCTTTATGGATAATTTTCTAAAAATGGTATTCATTTAAAACATCAGTCAGGCAAAAATACTCATAATTTTTGTCTGAAAACAGAAATATTTAGCTGAAAATAACTGTGGCCAGATTCACAATCAGCTGAAGAAATGCTATCTTTCCCCCTTCTCCTGTTTGCTGGTTTCTCAGCAGTCAGGACACTCACACCTCACTCCAGGTTTCTAACCTCTAAGGTAATTTCTGGTTTTCCAGCAGAGCTCTACAAACATTAGAGTGGGGCAACACGACAGTTTGGGGGAAAGATGCTTGCCCAGTCTGCTTCCAGCATCATAAGGCAGATGCCTCCAGTGGGACACAGGCTTCAGTCTGCACTACACTAAAATATTTTTACATCTACAGGGCATTAATAGAAAACCCAACACATTTAGGCGTGGCTTTGGGGCACTCTCCGGAGGCAAAAGAGCATAAGTGCACTCAGGCATAGCAAGTCTGTGCTCCTACAATCTAAGTGAATGCTTTAAGTACTCCAGTGGAGAAATGTTGAGGTACCACCATCATTTTAAGACTTCTGTTGTTTATCCTTTTATTAAAGATGTTCAGAAGAGTGGAAAGGGAGGAAAAAACTAATTTTTTTCATTTCTCTGAGAAAATGATAAGAAGTCACATTTGTTAAGAATAAGCCTATTTTTTCAGTTAATTTGGTGGGTTGAAAAAATGAAATAAAATATTGTGATATCTTTCATTTCCCAAGAGAGCAAAGAACATTTTCAACGGTATGAAATACGTCGACTTGTCTTTCAGGAGGACTTGTGCATATAGTCTGCCACTTCAAAAATGCTATACAGATCAGTGCATGTCTTTTTTTATTAACTGGTCTTCCTAGACACTAGAGTTAACAACAAGCACAGGAAACCATGAGATACTACCATGACACAAACCTCTGCAGCAAGGCTTGTAGGAGAAAGCTCAGTTGTCTTTGGTAACATTTTCCACTTCCTAACTGAAGAACTGCACCAACAGACAGACATGAGGGTGTCACCAAAGCACTCCATTCATTCATGCAGTGACCTACATCTCCAGGGTCTCTGTTGCATTTCATAGAATGCTCATCCTCACCAGGAAGGGTTTTTATTCAGATATAGATCAAAGTAGGGTTAAAGAAGGAGAAACTGTGAGAATACAAATGCAACAGAACTAATCCTGTTCACAGGACTGTTAATTTTTATCAGTGTCACAGTGCTTGGCAGTTTTCCTAAGGCTGCTGGAATCTTCTGAGTAGGTTATAGCCTCAACTTTTTTCAGCAAGTGTTTCAAGTCCTGGGGTTCTTGAAGAAAAATAGAAATTTTGAACTTTCTTACTTAAAAGAGAACTTTAACTTCCTAATGCTTCAAATACAAATGAGAAAGCAAAAATAAATGAATCTGCAATTCATATCTCAGATTTTAAAGAAATCCTGCAACTCCTACTGCATGTCCCATGATATTTAAACTACTCAAGTAAGTGCAATTTAGTGCAAGTACAATCTTTAGTTCTCATGAGAGCAGATGACAACAATGACATTTAGGAGCGAAACATGTTCAGACAGCGCTTGAACACACTAATTAAGTACAAATATTTAGGAAAACAAGCATTTTATTGTTATCCCTTGCTATTCTTAAAACAACATAGGTTCTCATCTAGTTCATTTCACTGACTGACTCCCACAAACATAAAAATGCATGTAATGATTAAACAGTTGACTAACAGTCAAATTCCAAACTGGCAATCGACGCTTTTCTGTGTAATCAGAGTTTAAAAAAAACAACTTTCTAGTACTCTTTCCAACATGCAAAAATATAATGCTTCCACGGGACAGCTATTTCTGACAGCCTCTTACAAATACTACCTTATTTCTAAAATTCCAAGCTGGTTACAAGGAATATCACTACGGTGTAAAACTTACGGCAATTTGACAAGCGACTTTAGAGTCATAATTACAAAATAATATTACATGTAAAGTGCATATACTCCTGGTGCTTTACTAGCCAGGATGGCTACAGTGTTTCTCTAACCTAGACAGATTTGTGTTTCCTCAGCTTGCCTGTTATCTCACTCTGACTTGTTTGAGTAGCCCCAATATTTAACAGAGTCTACAAAAAGGAAATTTTCTGTCTCTATGACATGGGGTGTGACATTTACCACTCCTGCTTTTACACATAAAGTTTGCTTTGGTTTTGCTACTTTCACAGTAAAATAATTTTAAAATAATGTTTAAATAATTGTACCAATATTAAAACTAAATTTCAGAGTGCAGATTTTTTTTAAACCAAAAAAATACTGGCATTCTCCCAACCTTCTATACTTAGCACAAAGTAAGTTTTCATTAAACCAGATCACAGAAGCCTGTATCCCACATTTCTGGCACAGTGCCTCCATCTTTCCAAGAGCTTTCCCAACAGTTTAATTTATGTCTGTAGTTCTTCCCAAATCACACACCATACAACACTGAATCATTTTGTAACAGCAGATGTGGCATTAAGAACTTTCATATTCTGAATACGAGGAACAGGAAATATTTTACAATAAACACTTTGCTCCACCTGTACTGGACAAACATCACTAAGGTCAACACTCAATATTTCAGACCTGCAGCGAAACTGAGAAAGCCAAACCCAGACTTAGATATCCACAGTAACAAGTGTGTGTAGACTGAGATTTAAAATCTGGTAATGCAGCACCACCTACAGGCAAAGTAATATCCCCGGGAAATACACACAAAATTACAGGTTAAGGATACACTATGGGGTTTTTTTCCCCAGCTATGGCCTTCTAAGTATTTTCAGTATTTCTAAATAGGAAGAAACGATAGTTCTTCATCTAATTACTAGTAACTACATGAACAAATAACCAAGGTACTGTTTAGTAATTTTGTTTTGTTTTGTTTAGTAATATGTTCCAAAGGATTGGTTTCTCGATTTCAAAGTTCTCCTGCTTCCATATCTGTAATAACAAAGAAGATAGAATATACTGACCTTTAGGTCATTAAGACCTGTCCATAACATGATTATTCGATTAATTTTCTGGAGATATGACAACACAAATCCACGTTCTTCTTCACTCCCTATGTCAAGAAGATGTGCCCCTTGCGAAGAGGTTTCACAGATTCGTTGTGCCACCTTCCACGGCTTGCTCTCCTTACCTATTCGGTAGCAGCTGCTCTGGAATGCCACCCACCCTTGGGAACAGGTGCCTATAAGAGAGCAAGGACAGGATTTTAAAGATATGTTGTATTAGTCATGGTAGTGTTACTGATACCTTATAATTACACAGATATTTTGAGGACAATAGCATTTAATTAAGTCATGATTTTAACCCCCAAAGCATTCAGTAATTGTAAACCAACACTTCTTCAAAGTCATGTTTTAAAAAATCTGGTTGACTGAATTAAAAGCTACAACTGCAACCAAGTGAAGAAAAAAAAAAAAATCCACCAATCTTTGTCATACTGTAGAAAAGAAATTAATTTTTAAGTTTAGTTTCTGATGGTTCAATTTTTTTAATTATAAAAATGAATTCAACAAATCATTTGATTTTAATATCTGCTTGAGTTTAGGAAAATAATTACTTCCTTGAATTTGAGTGTATATAGTTCTTTCTTTTGTGTATCTAATTTTAAAGATTTTAAGTTTCATTATGAGAGTAGCACATTTAAAGGAATAAGGATACACAACCAAGCCGTAATATCCTCAGAACTCTGTCTCCTTCACAGCACTTCTAACAAAACAGTACAGCTAAGCTGGCCACTCAGCAATAAAAAACACATCATTTTGAATGCTGCAGAAAGTGTTCCAAATCCTTCCCAAACTCAGGATTTTCTTTGCCTTTTCATTGAAACTACATAGCAAATTCAACCCATACACTCCAATAATTACAAGGCTTAACTTCAACATTGGCTTGACTCTATTTTAGACTGCAAAAACATTGTTAGCTTAAAATATTTGCACATGCAAATTTGAATTCTTGCTTCTAAAATACTAAGAAGTATTAATTAGAAATAACCTTCCTATATCATTAACATTCAATTTATTTCCTCTTTCTAGAAAAAACATCCATATCTACTAAAATATGTAAAATGGAATTCAGGATTTTACAACTTACTCATAACTCTTCTGGAAAATATGCAGTACTAACTTGCATTTACTGTGACTACAAGAAACTAACATATACCTGTTTCAACTTGAATATCCAGTGATTGAGACACATTTACAAATGTAGGGTTTAATTGTTCAAATAGAAACTTAAAGGTATAAATGGTGGCAGGTGTCAAATTTTTCCATACAAAGAATCCACTGGGTCTTTTTATAATCTGAGAAGTACCATTCAGGAAAAGAGAAACTGAAAATTCTTTGATCATCATTCTCCAATTAAAAGACACTGTAGTAGCTGTCACAAATGTTTTGATGTCATTTTCTGAAATTCCACCTAGTACAGAAAGGAAAAATAAACGCTGTTTTTACCACAAAAGAATATTTAACTCAAAGTTTTATTTCATCAGTATTATTACTTTTTTCTTTTGAGAAGGGATGAGGGATAGACCAAATAGAGAAGGAAATGTAGCATCATTTAAGAAAGTAATGTTTTTCTTTATTTTCACAGTATGTTTGCTTATGTCTGAAGCAAGCAGAGATAAAAGTGCACAGTTTAAGAACTTTTTTAGCTGTAAAAGTACATATTTTGATAGAATATCAGTGAAGTAATAGATGTTAAGTGCAGTAATAAATTAGTAGCATAACCATTTCCTGTAGCTTGCTGAATGTTCTTTCAGCAGTCAATGGTTCCTGCAATCCTTTCAACTTACTACTTATTTTTCCCAGTTTTGTTGTCTGAATTCAGGTCCTAGTCTGGATCCCAAAGCTAGTATGAGCTTGCAATATGTACAAAGGTAATGCTATAAACTATTTTAATTGACAAAGTTAAGATTGGGAAGCCCCTTTAACCAGTGGGACTTGTGGTCCTGAACAGATTCACAGCTCTAAATGATGTTTTTGTAAGTTCAGTGGACAAAGTCATAAATTCTTATACCAAAAAACTGTCCCCAGTTAGTTACAATGTTAAGATCTTCAGGATACTCATTAACCCTTTTTAATGGGTGACTGTTACAAAGCTAAAGCAAAAATTTTAAATTTTTAAATTTGTATAAGACAAACAATCATGACCTCATGTTATTATGAAATTGCCAGACTTTAAGTAACTTTCTCCATGGTCCTCTTTTATAAATTTCTTCTCCGAGAATTACTTGTAGTATAAAAAAACCTGTAATATTAAAAAATCTCACAAACTTTTACATCAGTCCTGTATTTTAGAATTGTTACATCAACCAAACACATTATATAAAATTATTCCTTCAACACTTCATGGTTGAAAACATACATCAATGCAAAGTTCCTAAATATGTGAGTGACCTCAGGATTTGAACCTGTACTTTTTAATCTTCAGTATTAGACTGATTATAAAGATACCAAAATATTTCTGTGTTACTCAACTTACGTGTCTTAAATGATTTTACACTTAAGATTCGGCCATTTTTCAGGGATTCTATTGTAATATCATACTTCTTACTTTCCTCGAGCAGAACTGTAGTACTGACAGGTTTCCATTCAACTTTAGAAATGTTTCTTACATTCTGCAAGTTAGAAGAATTTCTGAATATAGTGAAAGTAATAAAAATACAGTTTATAAGTGATCCATGAAGCTTTTAGAAGGAGAGCTTATATTGCTGCATATCAAACTTGAGGCTACAGTTACACTGCAAAATACCTGATGCATTTAAAACAAAGTCTTTTAGAAATCACATTAACAACAAACACCTTCATATTAAAATCCCTATATTTTCTTTACATTCCAGAACATCCTGTGCTCAAAATAAGAACACTGCCCTCCCACAGAGATCTAGGGGTAGTGTCTGTGCCTCTCCTGGAGAAGTTAGACTCCTTCAAACCACAGCACCTTGAAGAACCTTAATTTTGAGCATATGACTATCCATCCTTATTCAACAGGATACTCAAGGGTCTTTTAAGTCCCATTAGCTTCAGTAGGACTCTGTATGAGTACACATAAATGACATGAATTTAAAAATCCAGTAAATTTTTTCCAAATTTTCTCTTTATTTGCTATTTTACTTTTTTTTTGAAGACAAAATCAGCAAACCAAACAAGCACACGCTGCTATTTGTTACTGGTTTCAACAGATTAAATAACATGGAACAACTTATTGCTTAGATTGATAAAATATACTTTTTGACTGAAAGCATCTGCTTGCTGGTACATCACAATATAATAGTCTGGATCCTCTCCTTTGGGCAGTTCAGTCCACTCCATCAGAGCTATTCTAGCAGGTTTTTTCTCTTGGTCGCAGTCCAGACACTGTGCGCCCTGTGACACAGACACACATGAATGCAGCTTAGTAGGAAATGCAGAAAACGTGCCTCTAACTAAATAATTAATCTCTGTCAATTTTAATTAACTTTACCTAGAGCTTGTCAGCTAGCAATAGTTTTTACATGGACCAGTACCCCCAGCTCTATTGTGTGCCTCCTAACTTTTTACAAGTTCTGCAAGTACAGGTTCTAGTTTTCTTTCTCTCTCTCTTATTCTCTGGTGGAATAATCATGTCAGCTGACCCAAATATGACAGAAACCTGTCATTCTTTTATATTAGAAACAATGTCAGAGATTTCACTTGCAATGTTCACACTGCAACCACAGTTACAGGCGGTCAGGAGCTGGAGGTCTCAGTCCTATTCTGATGTTACATGTTAAAAACTTTAGCGGCATCACTTTCAAAATTTTCAAATATTTCAGAATAATAAACAACCACTTTCAAGAGGTAAAGAAATAACTTATAAACACCTCCCTAGCAATCTAATTTACCCTGGCAATGCAAATTTCATCCAGCACTTCAGCTTCTTGCAGAAGTGAACTCATTCTAGACAAGTATCCTGCATTTTTGACACTACCTTTTTGATAATTTTACCTGCCTTCAAAGGACCTTGGCTTAACATTTCAGAGAAGCATGTTCCTTCTCTGAGTTTCATTTTGAACCAGAAACTTATGGGCTGCTTCAATCTAATTTAAGATAAACATCTAACTTTCAAAGAAATTGGTGCATGTGATGCCCATCCCTATCACAAAACATTTATAAAAGACTGCAGTTCTGTCTTCTGTGTTCCATTTTTGCTTTCTTAACGAATTGAGATGACAAGTAAATGCCATCTTTAGCAATGAACTTAAAATCTAGTTCAGAAAACTAAACCAAAATAAAAATCAAATACAACCCCCTAGGACACTAAAATAAAAGTTAGGAGTTTTATCATTGTATTACTTTGTGTTGTCCTGTAAAGCAATCAACCATGCACAAAAAATGCCCAAACCAAACCAAACCAACATCATAAAAAGCAAAAACACTCAGCTGTATAATTTTTTTAAGTACAACTTACTCTGGAATTCAGTTTGGCTTAACATAACTTCGTTTAACTAATGAATAGCTAACATAACTATAAATCTATCAATATCTCATTGTTCAGAGTTTAGATTATACATTGTGAAGTATAAAGTTTGTAAAGTTTATAAAGTCTTTAAACTCTATAAATCCTTTAAAAGGGGTATATACCACCTCTGGGATGAACTGACACAATGAACTTATAATACTGATGGCATACACAGAAGTGTTTAAGGAATATTTTTCCAGGAAAATTTGCAGATTTTTAATTCAGTATATTGGGTGTATAGCCAGCTTGCATTCCCTGAAAATACAATCTGTCTAGCCCAGACAATCCAAAGGGTAGGAAAATCTAATTTTAAAGATAAAAAATATATACTTGACAATAATTCAATTAACCATTTTTAATAATTTTCCAGCACCAGCAATTGTGTGCCATTTTACTATACATAAATACATCCTACTTAGACCTAAAAAACAAGAACTGCATTTTCAAGTGTACACAGAAATTTTTCCATACTTTTACCTAATGAGAGGGATTTAGAACGTTCCCTTTTTGTGCCAGCACCTTGCCATCACTTTTTAGGCCCTTATCTAAAGAATGCAGCAATTTAAAAAGTAAAGCCAAAATTATTACATTGACCAAAGAGACCTAAGGCTCAAATCTGTCTTCAGGCTAGCTACACAGGAGGCAGGAGACCTAAACAATAAACACTTATGTTGAGAAGCAGTCGATAGCAGAAGTCAATAAGACTCAAGTAGGGTTCTTAGTCTGGAAACGAGGCACTCAAGGGGAAATACAGCAGAGGTCTATAACATTTTAAGTAGCCAAAAGTGTGCAGAGATTGATTTTCATTTTTTCTTCAAGTACAAGCACTGTGATGGATGAAACACAGCTGGTATGCTCCAGATTTGAAGAGGGAAAAAAGGCAGTTCTTCACAAAGTAAGTAGTTGATGTGACAAAGCTAAAAATGAGTACTAAAAGTTTCAAGGGGTGCCAGAGGAGGCCCATTCATGTTCACAAAATTTCAAGTTCATAGAAGAGAACTACCGTGAAGCTCACAAATTGCAAAGTAAATACACACCCATCTCAAGAAGTTCTTAAGCTGCCAATGGTGGAAAACTGACATAGTATAGGTAATTTTCACATGCTATTCTTACAGTCATCCCCAAGGGTCTGCTTTTTGCCACTGTCAGAGGTATGACAATGAACTCATTAAAGCTTTTAATTCACACCATCCTGTCTAAAAGGTGACTTAAAGATGCTGGGATATCTTACTTCTTCTGGGAAACAACATTAAACCCAAAGCAGCAGGCAATAGATCATATTAAAAGATCTCAAAAGAGCTTCCAACTATTTAAATAGAAGGAAGACTGAGAGTGCTCAGTAGTGCTAAATGAGAGCTCCCTGTGACTGCTAGAATGGGAAAAAAACCCAGTCCAAATCAAAAATCATCAATTTTCAACATTCACTTTGTCTAGGTATCCACCCCCAAAAAACAGAGTATTTTTCTTACCTCAAATAAATATCTAAATAAAAGCAGAAGCAGAATTGGTTGATCCATAGAGAAAGAAATGTTATAGTCCCAGTACCTCTTAAGTGCTTATATCACCACAGCTTCAAAGCAAAATCATGTCAGAATATCCTAAGGAGGGAAAAACTAATACATTCATTTATACTTCACATGGATACAGAGGCAGCCAATTGTGCACCCGAGATGTGTGTCTTTGCTCTGGCCCTGCCTCTCCCCAAGCCTCGTATCAAGTTTCCTGAGATCCTTTAATTTCAGTGAACTGTGGATGTGCCTGTTGTGCACTAGTCGTATAAAAACCCCTCAGAGTAAAAAATGTTTTTTAGTTTTTATGTGATTACCAGATCAAAATTCATTGCAATCAGTGCTACTCCTTACTTATTTTGCTTCAGACTCTGGTTGTTTTCCACATTACACATTTCTATCCAGATGTTCCGTGGTCAGTGTACAAAATAAGCCTTTAAACACATTTCTGCAGAAGTACTAAGCACAGCTACAGAACCATTGGTATGTCCTGTGACCTTACAGAGGTCCCACACAAAGTCACCAGTATAAGCATTTATAAATAAAGAATAGACAAGAATTAATAGCAATAGATCATAACTGATCTATTTCTTAAGGGCTGCTGAACAAGAACTTGTCTCAGAAAAAATATGTTGTGTGACATCCATCTTTGGACAGATCTGAAGCAGCAATTTGAGTTGAACTTACCTCAATATATTTCCCAGTACTTTAACCATTCCCAATTAATCTTTTTAATAGAAAATTAGTTTCCCACTGTGTTCTTTTAAATTAAATCCGTTTAATAAGCTGATAAAATTTTTTACTGATTGTAGAATAAATAAAGATCAGTGCCATAGTATATGTGTACCATAAAAATGAGTAATAATATATAGTTTGCATTCTCTTAGGTGCTATCATCACATCATGCTTCTCTCTTGAGACAGTATCTTGTTTTTCAGTGGGTTGTTCCTAATTTTTATTAAAACCTGTATCCCATTGAACTGTGAATCGTGAAATAAGGAATAAATTTTTCAACTAAAGCTTTATTTAGAACTTGTACTAAACAAGAAAGGCTTACTCTCGCCAGAAATACAATATTTTGAAGCTTTTATGTTATCCATACTCGAAGACACACATAGTAAATCAAAAGCTGCTGCAGTGAAATCCCTCATCTCAAAACACTGAGTCAATCCCCCTGTCAGAGCAGCAGAGCACGGGGGTGTAATCACCTGAACGCCATTTCAGCTATTAATGACAAAAGTAAGCTACTGCCTATTCAGCTCTTTTGCAAAGCAGACATGCTCAATTTTTTTCCAGAGCAATTTGTAGTCATCAGGTACAAAGGGAGACTTTACTAACAAAGTGATTTTCAAGACACCAGCAGGAGCCCTCTCTGTGTTAATGCCAATAAATTACATGTGCATGGCACATTCCACCTTAATCAAAAGAACACTCCCCCAAAATATAACCACATTCCTTTTATTCAGCATTTCTAATGATTAAGTCTTAACATCATTCACTATTGGTTTTCTCCAGAATGTGACATCAGTACAGAAGCAGCTCTTCAAGCTCCCCCATACAAAAACTACTCATAAAACTAGAAAATACATGTATAAGATGTTTTTTCAGACCATCTCCTTGAAGCAAGATTCTTAAATCTCTGATCTTAGGGAATCAGTTAACAGTGATTTCAGTAGATATAGGACCACCTAATTGGTGCATATCTAGAATTATTTTTCCAAATAGACAAAAATTCCAGTAGTTAAGTGATCAGTATGTGGCTGCCAAGATCCAGTCGATGTATCTTACTTGCTAAAGTTCATTGTCTTTCAGTTCTGAATATATCTTTCCTCCCTAAACTGTGGCAACCTGTTAATGGATAGACAATTTTTTAAGTTTTCTTATTCTATAGGTGGCTTGCACATTCCACCTGGCATTTAAAGAAAGATTAGACAAAATTTAGTACACAGTGTTAGGCACACACTCTCTCCACCATAACCTTTTCTCAATAAAACCCTTTTTTTCTCTTGCATTGAAGTGCTGAAGTCTACCCCTCAAAAGAGTTTTTACTTACATGTTGTGAATGTTTTTTGAAAATGTATTTCCCAGAATAGTTGGGAGCGTGTAACTGTACAAATTTTCTGCTAATGTTCTGGCCTTCATGCTTTGTCCTCCATGGTGGTTATATTGCAATGGTTACGTGTGACAACTCATTTATGTTTTGTCCCCTGTACTAGAACACACGCCTATGAGATTTTTCCTTTGGACATACACCTGTACATGATTACAGTAGCAGCAGCATCTCATGGTAACATCTAGAAAAGGTATTGATGAGACAGAACTTAAAAAAATTAGTTCAAGTCAATGTTTGCCATTGTCACAGTATTCCTGAGTGTTATCTACATGTTTATTTGGCAGTAAGTTTTACACAAAGGTGAATCTCTGTAGTATTTGGAGATTGGATTTGTCCTTTAAATTCTTATAAAAGGTGAGATGGAAGAAAAAGAGATGGAAAGAATTACACAGAACTAATGCATAATAATAAAAGAAAATAATTATAAAAAAATTACAGGTGCTGTAAGATGAGTTTATCAGCAGTGCAGAAGATCAACAGAAAAAAAAAAAGTGTCAGTAAAATAGTGTGAAAGAGGGGGGAAAAGAGCCACATCTGAAACAGAATTTTGTCATTGCTGAAACACTCTGAACAGCAGAGTGACGATGTATAACCCCAGGCTGGGTTCTTATAAATGCCTCTGCCTCTCAGTATACTATGTGGCTTGTAACTGTGTTCAAACACCCACCTTCAGGCCTGATGCTACCCTGAAGTTTCACCAATACACAGGTGCATGTATTTGAGAAGACCTCTGACTGCAATGTAGAAATAAATCACGCAAATGAATTACATTTTACTTTTTATTTTTAGTATACAGCTTTGGCTAGCTAAAAATGGGAATGTTAGCTGCCTGTATAGCTATACTCAGATTTTATCGATGAAAACACACAGTAAGTGGCTTATACCTAATATTAAAAGCTGTGCTTCAAATTCTAATGTATATATTGGGGCTAGAGTTGGTCTTAACAAATTATCTGGTAAAAAGGCAATGGAATAATAAAAGTCAAATATAAATAACATGGCAAAGACTTACCATTTTTTAGAAGCATATTCAGGTACAATCTGATTCTGAGTACAGAGGTATTTTTATGTTAATCCCTAAAATATTTGCATAGTTTTATGGCTAATACTTTATGTTGAGCAATATCTTTTGGAAGCTTAGGTAGGAGAAGAGAACAGTGGAAATGTAGGAATGAAGGGCCACTGGAAGCAGTTAAAAATGGGAGAAATGACAAGGCATGGCAGGACTGCAGCACGAGGCATCCACACCATCGTGCACAGTTCCTCACATTTTTCAGTGACAGTGTGGGAGTTTCAGAAGCATGCCTTCCCAGCCTTTTTTTTAGGGGAGTAGACATTATTCTAGTCTTAGTTTCAAGAGGGTAGAAGGGAGGGAACTCTGTGGGTATTAAAGCTCTTTTAGTCAATAATAAACAGACTAATTAATTTTGGCATTTAACGAAATAAGGTTTGAGTTGGATCAGCTTTCCAAAGCAGCTCATAAGACAACTGTGCGGTCAGAGTTACACAAAATTTGAGGATAGGGATTGAGGCAGGAATGCAGAGTTGAAGACACATGAGAAAGCCAAGACAGAACCATAAACTGCATATACATTAATATTTAAGTCGCAGACAGAGGAAATGTGTGGAGTAGAACAGTGCTGCCACACTGCAGGTTCATTAAAACCTCTCTGGTGCAAGGCCTGCAAGGGCTAGTTCACATTGTATAAAACACATCACATTCTGCCAGTGTCACCTTCCTGGAGCTAAAAGGGCTGAGTGGCCTGTGCAGGAAATGGTTCATGGGTTTTAATAGATGTCTGCTTTCTGACAAGGCCAAAGCAGCCCGAGTTTGAAGTTTAATTGTAAAATGAAAGACAATCTTAGAGCCATCCAATCCAGCTCCACTGAAGATGTAAGGTTTTGCTGTAGGCTTCAGGAAGAATCCTGACACAGTTCCTTCTGATTGTTGCATTTAAAAAAGAAAGTTGTCTAAGTGGGACAAAAATAGTTTAATACCGTTTATCTTATTACAGGTTGTCATGAAGTTTTAAACATAACTTCTTTTACAATTTCCAGGTTTTCCCAAGGTTTTGCATTAGCATACATCTTAGTGGCAAAGCTTAATTAATTGCATCAACACTGATTTATTATCACTATGCACAATAAGTTTATTAAATTCTTTTCAATTACAAACACAGCTCTAAATTTTAGAAAAGCACAGGGCTTATAAAAGGCCACAGCTGTTCAATGAAAATGCTTGATGATTATATGGAAAAATGCTATATTTTGAGAGTTTCCTTTCTATCAAATGCTAAATTCATTAAGTAGATTTGGGCCAAAGTCTCTTAATGCAAATATAGGATACCAACCTCTATCTCAAAAAACAAAAGTACGTATTTTTCTTTTAGAAGTTGTCCTTTAATTTGCTGTACGAGTACATAAACATTACAGCTGTGACTGTGATTTATCTTCTATTTCTTGCCTGCATGAAGTTTCTGTACACAAATACTGACAGCAGTATCAGAGACTGTTTTGGTTCTAGGCCCTGGTATATAATACAACTTGAAATTTCTGCCTTACAAATCATAAAAACAGGCAGATGAAGCATTTGCTTTCTCGAAGTTTTATTTTGATCTCTAGTTGATCACTATTTCTTTATAATGGTTAAATATTTTGCTGATATTTTAAAATGATTCTTATTTAATTTTTAAACCAAGTCACTATTTTTAATGATATGGATGAGTAGATGAGTCTTGTTAGTAATGACAGATTTCTCTGTATAAGCTATTTTTCTTTATAAGCCATCAAACTGAATGTAGCAAACGATTTAAGATTTGTCACACAAAGAAGCAAAATAGCCTTGGATTTTAAGGCTATTTTGCTATATATTGCTCATATTTCATTGTAATAACCCTTGTGATAATCCAAGCTTTTTGTAATTAAATGATGACAGCTTGAAATTAAAACTGTTTTTCAGGTTTTCAAACTTTTAGAGAAGAATTTTAATTCTGAGTCAATTAAAAGGAAAATTGATAAGGAAAATACTGTCATAACTTAAATAATTTTCATTCAGTGACTTTATAAAGCAAAGTAATCTTCTAAAAACAAGCTTAATTTTGTATCCTTTATTTTTAAAAGCAGGTTATGTAGTATGTTTAATAAAAGGGAGATTATACTCACTTCAGGGTGTTGAATCATCTTGTTACATCTTGATTGAGCATGAATAACTCACCTAAGCCCCTCAAAACAGTTATTTTACTTGATTTTTTTTTCCTGGACTCAAAAATTATGATTCCTAAATTCAGTCAATAGTCTAAATATCCATATTAAAAAAAAATAAAACATACATTGAACACAAATCTTCAGACTGGAAAAAAAAGACAAAACCCATTATGAATATTCAAAATGTGCAGTATCCTGGGTTTTTAAAATAAATATATATACATATAATCTTATTCTATACCTAGCAGAGAGCCAATTTCTTTTCTGTGAAAAGTGAAAAAATGCATATAAAATGGAAACCTTCACAGCAGAAATGGCTTTCAGATATTTTTAAGGCACAAAAGCTATAACTCCTCAGCCTTTGCTGATTCATGCTTCATATTTATAATATACATAAAAATTAAATACATGTCTAAAGTTTCAAGGTATTATGGTTCTGCTATATACTCTGGAGATTTCCTACAAGTACTTACAGATAACAGTCATGTTGTTTCTCAGTGACTTACAGTGTAAGCAGAATCCATCACTGCCAACAGCTTAACAGACAAAAGATAGATTTTTGAGCAAGATGAAAAATGTTACAGTTGAACCCACTGTTTTTTAAACAAATTAATTCAGTCATTCCCAAATCCTAATATGCTTCTTTCCCATTTAAACATGGGAGTGGTGACAGTTTTCAACTGGAGACCTCTAAGTAAATGAACCACTAAGAAATTCTCAACTTTGATAGGTAGCCACAATCCAAACCTTTAAAACACTGGAAATACAGATATTAACCAGCTTTTTTCACCACCTCAACAGAAAACCACTGAGTAGAAGTAAATGATGGATAAATTACACCTTGTTCAAAAGGATTTATGTTTTTCTTTCTGTACTTGCCAATATTTTCAAAGGTAATTTGAAGAACAACAAACATCATCTTTGCTAAATTTGGGGAAAGTGACATTATAAAGCATAACTGATGCCTTTTTTATTTCCCTACAGAATTCTATAGCCATCCATGATCAAAAAACTGTGTCTGGTGAAAGCTAAATCATGTCCACAGCAATGTTCAGTTCCACTGGCATGAGCAGTCTATAGGCTCTTGAATGACGTACGTAATTTCAGTGCCATTTCCTGAGCAGCGCAATGGCACAGTCAGGACTCGTGTTCCCACTTCTCGACAACATTTACAGAATCTTAGATGGCTATCAATATTGACATTGAAAATTGTTGCAGATGGGCATTTTCCATCACAAGAAGCCACGTTTATCTAAGAGTAAAATAAAAGAAAATAAGAATAAGAATAAAAATTCAATATCTCAATTTTTTAAATAATAAGATTACATTTCAAACTTCTTTGTGATTAAAACCCATTTTTACATTCGAAAAGGACTTTGGTCTTAAAAATTATTTTATCTTCTAAAATTCATTCATTCTAAGCTTAGCCACATTTAAAATAATTTTTTTTTAATTAAACTTTTCTTGATTGTTTAATCACATGTTTTGTTTCAACCTTATGCTATGGATACCAAAACTGAATCCCCAGTTTACAAATTAATAACTTTGAAACAGCACAGTTGAATCTGTGTCCTTTTCATGTTCAGTGATAAAAAGTTAAATTCTTCTATGTAAAATGAAGGGAAGTTTATCTTTCTCCTTGAAGGTTCAAGAGGAAAAGCATATCAGTGAAAAACCTTTTCCCTTTTTTATTTTACTGTTTGTGTCTGAGGGCTGTGTTATCACTCAGAGAAATATATCCAAAAAGTAGATGCAGTAACAAACCAGCTGGAGCACATACTAGTTAGAAAATTATTTGTGCTCTAGGCTTCAGCAGAGCAAAGATTTCTCTCACTGTTACATTATGTGAAGAATTTTCTTAGCTGATACATTGACAGAAAAAAAATTACACTTTTTAACTAAACTTAAGCAGAGTTGAAATGGTGGGAAATCAAGGCTGGCTATACTAGGTCTAGTTCTCTTCATGACAGACTTAAATCTGATTTCTTATGCAGGGGGGGCATATGAACGTTGCTTTGAGCCACTCCCTTCCAAGCCTGTGATTAAATATGCCATACCCATACAAGTTAGACCAAAAGATTACTCTTATAACTGAAATTTCCTGAGATTTGACAGGAGTAAAAAAAGATTTTGTCATCCGCTTTAATAGTCTCAGTTATTAATTAATTAAATGTAATCATGCTTGGCCCTATCCAAGGTTTGACAGCAGTAATCTGGCCAAGAACAAATATGTAGTTCCCAGCCAGTCACAGCTGATACCACCATTTCATGGGCCAAATCAAGATTGAAAAAGAGCACCAGTGGGGGAGCTGGAGAGAAAAGGAAGGGGAGATAAGGGTATGAGGACATGAAAATCTGGAGGTACTTCTGTGTGAAGGGTAAGGGAATCTGTACTGTGTGAAGGATTTGCAGCCATCAAGGAAAACGTGAACAAGGAGATACTGGGAAAAGGGGGCTGTAATACAGACGGAGGTGGGATGGTGGTAGGGCTTTTTGGAAGGTCAGTAGAGAGGGAAGAAAAGATAAAATGTTTACAATAGAAAGTCATAAAAAGGAAGGCTTCATCTGTTGCGCCATTCAAGACCTGACTTGGCCAACATTCTTGTTGCTCCTCTGTGAATGCCTTAGTTCTGCAGCAAGGTAGAACTGCAGCAATGTAGGCCGCAGCTGCGCAGAGCACTCTCTCCACGACTGCAGCACTGATTCCTAAGAGACACTAGAATGAGTTTGTTTCCACTCCCTATCCATTTGCCTAAATGCCACAGCTCTTAGCCTTTTTGTCTGTGGGAGAGCAGAGATCTTCACAGAATTGGATGAAAGGGCAAGGATCTTTTCACCTAGCTTAAAAAACCTGTGAGTTTTGACTAAGTCTTTCATTTTAATACTCTTTATTTAGTTAATACCATGTCCTTATTTTGTCATATTGCTGTCTCAGCCTAGGTTGTTAAAGTAACTGTGAAGCTCTCCAGACTCTTAACTATGGAAAATTACTCTAATTTCATCTATATATTTATACTCCCTCATTATCAACCCTTCTAAAACTAAATAAATACACCACACACTCCTACTATTAAAATTTGAACATGTCACTATTGACCTTCTATCAGGATGACTTTTAACATGTGACGACATTTTGCCTCTTCCCTAATGACTGCTTAGGATCTTCAACAGAATCTTGCGAGAGGCCTTTCAGAAGTTTTCAGATACTTTGTCAATTGCTTCTCTTTTAAGTGCTACATGAGAAGCACATTTGCTGCTCAGAAATTTCCCAGCATCTGTAGATGGGGCTACACCAAAGCTGAGAAATAAGATGTCTCAAGCAGATCCATAAATAAATGGGATCATGAATTTATGATATGGAAACCTATACTATGTGAGGGAGAAGCCACGAGCATAAACGTCTTCAAAGAGGAATGTGGCAGTGTTCCATCACATTTTAAGTTGAAACATTTCTACTCCTCTTTTAGAGCAGGATATTATTTCAGCTAAAGAATTCAGTGCCTTCATTAGTTAAAGTAATTATGGTCTGTAATTTTCATTTGAAGCCAGATGTTTCTCCAGGTAGGAGGGCTCAGTCTCTCAGTAATAGAAATAGCTAGTTTTACTCCATATATGAGTAGGATAACATTCCTAGGGCCAAGAGTCTCCTTTTGAGAAGAAAGCAGCATTTTTTGTTGCTTGTTGTTAGTTATAACCGACTTCTTAATACTTGGTTTGCCAAGCCATAGGCCCAGCATTGAACAGCTCTTTTATGCTTACCGGGCTCTGACTTATACAGTCATTTTTTCTTATGGTTGTCCTGATTGTCATTTTCTGGCAAATCCTTTCTTCCTTTTTGCCTGATAAAATACAAAAAATGCATACTGAATCAAAACATCTTCTGTTCTGTACTTCCTTCTTTAAAAAGTAAAAATATAAACATAATTTAAATAATTATACTTTGTTTTCATTAATGTACACACAGAAACTATTACTTCCATAATTTTCTTTTAAAATCCAATATATTAATAAAGAGTTCCTGTGCAGTATTATCTATTCTTAGCTGGCACATATGAGCATCAAGTGGCCCAAATAAGCTATACAAATTTTTAAAATATTAAACAATGAATATGTTTTTACATTGCACATATGGCAAGAGAAATATATGCAATTAGAAAAGAAAATGTCTTTAGTAATTTTGAATAGTATTAGAATTAATTCTGTTTAATTGGGAATTTCTAAGGCAAATGGGATTTTGATCCTGACTTTTATAAAATTTTCAGAACTTAACATTTGAGAAGGTGAAGCTGTGAATGTGATTCCAACCTTCATGATATTTTTCATGATTAAAAATTAAGTGTAATTATATTATTTTAATATATTTTTGAGAAAGATGTCTTTCAAAGCTTCTTTGAAGACATGCATTTATTTGCTAAATATGGAACACTTTTTATCACCAGATCTGAAGCATGTAGCACATGAAGTCAGCATACAGATCTAGGATGAGGGAAATACTGAATTTTTATGTTCAGTCTTGGAGATATCGATAGGAGGGGGTTTTTTTTAATTTGAAAAATAAAGCTGTACAGTGAAAAGCCATTTTTTAACATGGTAAAAGTCATAATATAATATTGAAACAATAAACATAATTTTTCATGCTTCACTCTGTTTCAGACCATTACTATTATCTGTGTAACAGCAGTTATTTAGATCTCCTGATTCACACCCACACTACCCACCAAAATGATCTGTTAGTTTTGCTGTGCAACCATTCTGGACATACAGCATATAAAATAATAAGCACTATTCAGTAGTTTCTTGACCTTCCTTCATGGCTGAGTGTACAAAAAAACAACAACTCTTCTGTTCTCCAAAAACTTGAGAGCACTTTTATAAGATAAATGATCTCTGAGTAACCAAGATATTCTGCAACCTCTGCTCCATTGAGTGTTGAAAAATTAGGTTGCCTGTAGAGTACAGCTATATTTTAACCTGTGCATTGAAGAATCAAACAAAATTATGTTACTGAATTAGCAGATCTCTCTATGAGCAAAGCTGTTAGACTGTAACATTTCTCTTTTCTTTCCTCAGAAACATTTAAAAAAACTCTGTGATATTTTCATCTGAAAGTGTTTGCCAGCTTGAGTATGTGTAGACAGTGCAATCTTTGTAGTGCTGCAAGTTATATAGAGATATAAATCTAACATTTCAGCATATAAAGTGCTGATGTCTTAGGAAAGCTCTGCTGCTACACTTTTCTCTCTCCAACCTCGAACTGTAAAAAGGAACTGCATTCAATATCAGATGTGCTTTGTTTACTCACTCCTTATTTGAGTAAGGAATTTCTGTGACTTATCCTAAAAAGCAAATTATGAGTGTATTGCAACAGTTCTGTAACAATTTGTAATTTCTGGTATAAAAAGTATATCTTGCCATGAGGTTGTATTTGTATGTGTTGTGGCCCCCTCCCCGCCCCTGCCCTCAGTATTTCCTTAACTTTGTAAAACATATTATTTGTGACAAAGAAGAAATACAGTCACCCCGAGACAACAGCATAAATCCATGTCTGCAAAGGTGAGACCAGACAGTAACACACACTCTTGCTCTATTTTAAGGGAAAAAGATTTTCATCATTAAATTTAGAGACCTGGGATCAGATTCAGAATCTCTTGGTAAGAATATTCAGAATTATGATTTTTTTAAAGTAACATTTCTTATTAAAACTACCCTGTATATTAAGTTCATGTGATAAAACCAATTTCAACAATGAGCAGGAGGAATAACTATCAGCAGCATATGCCATAAATGGATGAACCTAATTCTGACAGGTGCTGAGCAGTGAATCTTAATCAGGCTTTAGAAAACCACTGATGTGGGAGGCCAACAGAGGATCAGCATCTCTCAGTAGCAGGCCCAGAACCATTAACTGCATGGTAACATTTAATGATGGTGACAGCTATGACACATATATCAAGCAGTGCTTACATTGTTATCAAAAAAAAAAAGAGAAAATACATTATTAAAAATAATACCTGGTTCACAATTAATATTATCAGTAGGCACTACTGGACTAATGGCAAAGGGTAATAGACCCAATCCAGAACCTGCCAGAATCATTAGGAATAGAAGATGCTCATGAAATAAAAACATTTCTGTATAAATGACACTTCATTAATTCTTACACTGCCAACTGAAATTTTTCTTTTAGCAAAAAATTATGAGCTTTCCTGTTAGTCTTCTACAATTTAGAAACTCTGCAGCTGCTTCAAGTCTCACTAAAGATGGCCTACACTTTATTACCCCCCTGGTTATCACAAAACTGGAATGCTTACTTTTAAACCAAACTTTTGGAATTAGTCTCTCTATGGCAAGGTAAGAATTAAATGTATCCACTCACTTTGCATGCATTAAATCAAGCTCTTTCAGAAAAGTTATTTGTTCCCATTAAAATCCCAATGTGTTGCAAGCTCTATTTATAAGTACTCAACTGCTTCACCACAGGGCACATGCTTTTAGTTAAAAATAAAACAAAATAAAAATAAAATAGCATATAATTGTATGAATGATATCTGGGGGTTTTAGCAGCCACCTCAGCAAGTATTTCTGAAGTATAACAATGCCTTTCCTGAGGCCACAGAATATGGCCAAAATTATAAATCTTCCTAGTCCGCAGAGAACCAGCACTCAATAATTTTTAAGACTAATTTTCTAAATAACATCAAGCTAATTTTTTTTTTGAAGGGGCAGATTTAAGTATTTTTCCACTCAGTTTATCTCATGAGAGAAAGACTATTGATTAGTAGGATTTTAGTACAATTCTGGTGTGTTACTTCTCTGGTGATTGTCATAAAAAAATAGATTCTGTTGTATTAAAAGACCTTTCGTTTTCCATGTTTTGGTTACAATGGAACAACAATATTTGCAGTTCACTTTCTAAGACTCGCATAGCTTGGAATCTTGGTGTTGTTCTGTGTTTTATAAATATCACTACTTCCCCTTATTTCTCCAAATTATATTCAATACATTGCATTTCAGTTTTATATAATAACTGTGCAATATATGGTTATAAGTCTGTGACTTGCTATTCAATAATATTAAGTAAAAGTTTGTATACAAAAGTTCCAAAGACTAATTTGCTTTTACTCTAATGTTGAACACAAAAAAGGCCAAAAAAGAGGGTTAAAATTTTCTGTAATATTGAACATGTCCTTGCTCTACACAATTAGTTTTACAAAACAGTGTTTTATTTATATATATATACATAATTATATACTTAGATAATAAAAATTTTTCTAGTCAAAACTGCAGAGAAAACCAGTTTTTTCTCAATCAGTTTTTTAAATTGCATAAATTATGAAAATTTTATGTCAGCTTGAGTCACATTTCATCATATTTTAAAGTTACAAACTCAGAAAATGTTAATGTATTCCCAGATATTAAAAGCTGATTTTATATAAGCATTACTATCATCAATATTACTGTAACTTTTCCTCATTTCAGATTTAAGAAAGATTTTGGGCCTAGAAAAAACATATTAGGGATACAGAATAAATTGCTAAGTTTGAAGATGTATCGCAAAATTTCATTGAATCAGGAATCAATTTTAAGAGGAAATATTCTTGTCTTTTCAGGTGAAGATCTTACAGGCGCTATTTTAGAGCCAACTTAATGATAAAGAGAATGTTTTCACTGTTTTAATTGAGACAACTTTTAATCTTCCATGGGTTATATTTGGAGAGATTTGGTTATACTCCAGAACAATAATGTTAAAAATCACCAAGTCAGCAGCCAAATGAAGCAAGGCCTTTTAATAAGAGTAGTTAGATAACTACAACAATTTTATGTGATTTGTAGGGGGAACTGCATGCTTTTTCACTCTTTATGTCCCAGCAACTGAGGTTAAAAAATAAGCCCTCCAAAACCAAAGCCAAACTAGCACATATTGCAGCCTTCATGACTTACAGGTCTTGCAGCAGCCATCATTATACGTCTGCACAATTCCTCCATTCTAGGAAAATAAAAGAAGAATATAGCAAAAAAGTCTGGGCCCAAAGCAAAGGAAATTGTGTCTCAAGACATTCCACATTTTAAAGATGCCAAACTAATAAAAAGTAGTGTCACTGAAATCGAGAGAATTACACAGATATGTATCAGCTGAAGGTTTGCTTCACAAATTCTTTACAGCCTTTGAAACTGAAAATGAACTCACTGATGACAAGTTCAGTAGGGTTCAGTTTTCATCTGATCTGGTTTCCTTTGAAAAAGTCATTTAGTTTCTATCAGCATGTTTTTTATATCATCCACTACCATCTATTTCCCTACCACAGAGATTTATTAGGATAGTTTCAAAATTTTACATGAGTAGCCCAGATCTGCATATCAAGCAGACAACAGAACATAAACAGAACTCTTAAGATAACAATAGACAAAAGACAGACATTTTTTTAGCTTCTATATCTTCATGTGAGCATAAATTTTTTACCTCGTTACAGAAAAATTACCGAATAAATTGTTCGAGAACTTCTTAAATGAGCACTTAAACTCAGATATTCCTGAGTTATCCTGAACTGCCTGTGAGAAAGGCTTTCTTCTCAGCTACTAGTTCAAGCATATGCTTAGCATCTCTCAAAAACAGGTCAGACTGATTCAGAAAGTTAATTTTAGGGCTCCATTCCTTAAAATCTTAACCATTATTAGTAAGGAAAGACCCTAATAGATGATGTTAGAATGGTTCCAAGGAAGAAACTCAGAAATAAATTCATAGTAGTACAGGCATTAATTTTAAATAGAATACCTTCTTCAGGATTGGAAGAAATAGGAACTTTTTTAAACAAATGGAAGGAATAAGTAGGACTGGCACCAAATGTATTATCTGTAGTCAAGGCAGCAATGGTACTTACCCTTTCTACTTATGCATTTATTATTATTTTTAGTTCAGATTAAATATAGGATGTGCCGCAAGTGCAAAAATTTTACAAGTATTATAAAGTTAGAGAATTATTAACTTAGAAGTTAAACTGCAAACAAATATACAATCTTTGTGAAGAGTACATGTTCTTCAAAGCAGTTTATATGGATATGCCACCTTTATATTTTTAAATATATGATGTTGGTAGATACCCCAGATATTTTTTGCTATGTTACACAAATTTTAGTTTAAGAGACAATAAAGTTTATATATACTCTATCATCTTCCTAATCATTGCACAACTTAGGGAATTTTTAATATAGCTGACTTTTATATGGAGCATTTCTGGATTTCTTGGTCTGATTTATTTACTGTGTGTGTTCTATGAACTTGGCAAAGTATTATTCCAAACTAAAGTAAGACATAGCAATTAGCACTTTGTATAGTGTTATGTCAAGCATGATTCCAATTCCACAATATTCTAATTGCAGTCATCAACAAAACCCAAGCCAAACTTTTACACTCCTCACAGATACTTGGTCACTCAGAAAGAAAACCAGAGTACAGGAAATTACTGCAAATTGCTCATTTACATATTTTTACTTACCACTTTTTTAATTTAAAGAAAGTACGTGAAGTTTGCGTGTGTTGTGGAGTATAAACCAAATTCCAGAGCAATTATTGTCACTTACCTTACCCAAAGTACAAACCTTTGTACACTCAGTGTCATTAAATGGGGGACAAACAACACTTGACCCCAGTACAATAGCCCCTGCAGCAGTCTTTGCACATTTGTAGTTGGTACAGTTGGAGGTCCAGGTGCTTCCTTCCTGAATATATAAAACAAAGCCACTGTCAGGAAAGCCAAAACACTTCAACTTTATCTCCAACCTAAAATGTCCATAAAAGTGGTGCCCTCATGCTGTAGCATCTACTGGAGTGCAAAGTCTGCTGCAGACCACCCGTAGGTGGCAAAAGGCAAAGATGATCCTCTAACTACCAGAGGCTACTCCTCCCCAGAGCCATGGCTCTAATCTCCAGCATGCTGCTGAGCATGGGTGTCCTACTGCAGGATGAAAGGACTCTGTGTCAGTTCAGTAATTTCTTTTGCTCTGAAATCAATTGGAAGTATGAACCAAATCATGGCCACATCTAAATTTCTGTGTATGTGTATGCTGGGGCACACCATCAAGATCCTGAACCCCAGTGCCTCAATTTGCACTTTTCCTTTCTGTAGTAACCAGCATGAAGAGAAGAGTGGCCCTGAGAAGAGGGGGACACAGAAGTCCTGATATAGGCTCAGAACCTCTCAACACATCTAAATCACAGTATATAATTTAGAATTAAAAATTGAACCTTGCTCTGCAGTTAAAGCATATCCAGCCTTAAGTAAATGATGACATTTGAATATCTTTGTAGAAAATATAAGCAATAAGATATTTACATGTATGAAATGGCAGGTCTTTAGATAAGCACACTCATTTCCAGTTATACATCATAAACAGTCTCTAACTGTGTAAGTTAGCAGTAAGGAGGTATGAAACAAGACTGACAGCATGAGTTAACTAAGAAACACCTGTCAGACTCTTGTCTATTGTATCATTACAGTTATTTCCTATCTCTGTTCAGAGGCACTTACCTCATACACAATCAGCGTTCCATTCTCTGTACGAAAAGAGCAGGACACGTTTTGACATGTACCACAACAAGTATGGTGGCTGAAGGAAGGAATATATACTTGATGCTGGAAAGAAAGGAAAGGAAAAAAAACAAGTACTTTTTAAACATACATTATGCAGAAATTCTTTGATTTCTGAAATTAAAAACACCAGGGAAAACAATGGATGGATGGATGGATGGATGGATGGATAGATTGACAGATAGATATGTTTATATAGTCTGCTAGAAACTGCCTCTCAAAATAATAGTGTACCCACAAGATACGCATCATCACTGTTAAGTTCTCAAGTTCTTGCTGAGTAAACAGGACTAGCAAAAGTCTTCACCAAAACCTTTATCCTATTTGTGCAGTTGTGCTCACAAATTGCATCATTCCTGTATTTTAAGAATACTCACAGCTTCACATTGCTGGGAACAGTTCATCATTGTGAAATGCATGGCATTGTAGCCTGTGTTCTGATCTTTTTCTTGTAAACACTGTACAGTGTAACAAAGGTCTCCATCCAAGTACTGAATCACTGACTGTCCAGGATTCAGTACTGTGACCTCTTGGAAGATGCACACATCATCCTTCTCTAAAACCAAAAGAAATAAATGTTAGCAGAGGGAGAAAAAAAATCATGAAACAAATTACAGAAACACTGATAAGACAAAGGGCAAAGTCCTACGCACTGCAAAAGTATTCTATCTTTTCGACTTGATTGGTTTGTGGTTTTAATTACCAAACAAGAGCAGGAGGAATGATAATTCAGTTCTAGAAAATGCTACAATTACAAAACTGCCTAAAACTGATAGTGTTTCTACTATAGAAGTAAAAAAATTCTGTTGTTCTTATTTTAAAAGTATTCTAATATTTACCATTCAGCTATTCTGTGCATCACAAAATGTAGCCTTTCTGTCAATTAAACTACTATGTCTACAAATACCTGTGGGCCAGTAATCTGCTCAGGCTGTACCATAAACGTGTGCTTGGCTCTTGGAGGCAGTTTAGCCTGGGCTGCTGCCAAGACTGCAGCTTGCCTCAGCACAGTGCAGCTGAAATCTAGTCTACATGGGTAGCTGAGTGAGGGACGAGAGCAGAGCTCTGATCTTAAGACTGGCTACCTGCTCTTGTGCTGGCTGAACAGGTCAGTTGCTCTGTGTGAGATGTCATCTCATGTGTGCTTGAAAGCGGACCAGGAGCAGCTGCCCTGCTCACACTCAGCTACCATTCACAGCCTGTTTCCTATTTGCCTCTCACCAGAGAGACTGTACCTGACTGAAAGCATGGGCAGTTCTGCAACACTCCCACACCCTGCCAGAATAGACACAAAATGGATGGCTTAGCAGACAAAGCACCACATTCAGAAAAGAGAGTATCATTGCATAACTAGATAGAGACTCATCAAATTAGGATAAAAGAGCATTTACATTTGAGAAGGTTATAATGGTCCTATTTATGCTTTCTTTGCATAAAATGGTGTGCATAAATGCATAAAAAGCACCCTTTTTGCTAAAAACTGAAACACAACAATGAGGAATATGAAAAAGTTACCACAAATGTAGTGAGTGCATCCACAAGCACTGGAAACACTGCTATCTATTTTTTTAACTTCTCCCTGAGTATAAAAAGATAAAAGTTTACAAAGTCATACACAATTAAAGGTAGTGCTACACGGACAATTTTTCTCTAAAAATGTAAAATATTACTTTCATCACTTCCACCCCTGGTTTCATAAAAGAGAAAAGCTGCAATGTACTCAAGAAACAGTAACACATTCAGAGTTATTCAATGTATTTATCTCATCAAACAGAAAACAGCACTTCATTTTCCATAGGGGTGCATAGAATAGCAGAGTCAATAAACAGCATTTTTTCCTGAGAAAAAAAGTTTTTTCAATAATAAATATATTAGCAAAAGATTGCCTCCTAAGAATTTTCTTCTGAAAGAGTGGTGAAAGCTACTTAAATCTAAAATTCCTTAATAGACTTTATGTTATGAAGTCTTCACATAAGGAACTTCAGGCATGGGATAAGGAAAATAGGATCATTATGGTATTAATGGGAGTTTGAACATTCACTCATAATTATTTTCCATCTCACAGTCCCTATTATGACAAACTACAGAGAAGCAAAATATTCATGACTTCTCACACTAGTTAAATTCAATAATGTTAAATCATTTTAATCAAAAGCATAAGTGATTAAGAAAATAACACATTTCTTCAGATGATATATATAATCATAAAGTTCATACCTCATTAATTATTTTTCAAAATGGGAATTACTTATGTAGAAAGCCTCACTAGCATACTGTTTCATGTCAACACTGACCAGGATAAAATTACAGTTTCTTTTTTTCTTTTTCCATCTTAAAACACACAAAGTGAAATTTCTCCAAGGAATGGTTAACAACACTATGCAGACACTTGTTGGAATCACATGCTTCAGCTGGGACTGGAAAGGCAATCCCACCCTGTCCCTGTTCACTCTTTACAACCAATTGAAACAAGGAGTGTAAAAGGGAGGGGTAGGAGAGTGGAACACCATTATTAACAATATTTAAAAGACACCACTTACCAATTTACAGGTCAGCATAGTAGCATTTTCACAGCTACATTCTGAAGAGATAAAGAAAACTGTGTTAATCAATTAGCTAACTCTTAGCTTTGGTTAACAGCTGTGACTAAGGAATAAAGAAATAATTACCACAATGCCATTCAGGACAACATTGCCCAAGTATTTTTTCCTTCACAGGTGTCATGTCATCTGTACAAATCATAGGAGGCTCAGAACAAAGATTTTCATCACAAACTAAATGAGGGGAAAAGACATATGAGAATGTATTCAACTTTCCTTCATGTTTTGCAGCTTACATTACTTTTCTAAAATACATTTAGAAATTACATTTCTAAAATAACATTCTTCTATATAAATATTATTGTATTTCTTAAGCATCTGAATTATACTTGGAATGAAAAACTAAACAAAGATTTTCAAAAGTGATTTTAGTTGTCTTAGAACAAAAAAACAACATGGAAGCTGTTTTATTAAATTTGTTTGAATATATGAACAATTGCATATTAATACTCCAAGGATAGGATTCAGTGCCACATTAATACACTGGTATTTAGATCACTGTGAAAATAACAATATTCTGTCTGGTGAACTAAATAACCTCTCCAGACTCCACTGACTGGGTTTGTTAGCCCACCACTGAGTATACCAAGAAGCTTGAACATACCTCAAACAAAGACACCCTCATTTGGATCTCTTAGTCTATACCTGTAGCCCACCCTAACTGCTGAATCTAAACAAATCCCCACACACCCACACACTGTCTGTCATTTCTACAGAATTTGGTGACATATTGAACTCACAGCAGTTACACTCACCGCAGTAGTAATGAGGACAACAGTAGTGTATGGTATTAAGGTCTACAGTGAGAATTTCCCCTTCACTGCACAAGGGAACAGGCTCAATACAGGATTCACAAACTAAATTTAAAAAAAAATCAGACATTTACAAAGTTTTAAATACTAAAAAGTTAGCACATGTGAATTCCATCTAATAGACTATATAACAAGCAGTATTGTGTTTGTTACTCAGATAACAGAACTTCTAAGGTTTTTATGGATATAAAAACTAAACAAAGTTCAAATATGATGTTCAAAATTATGTTGGAAAGAAAAGATCCCCAAACCCAAGGATAATTATGCTCCAGTCAGCCAGATCTGTGTGAAATCTCACTGACCTCTCCAAGCATTCCAAGTAACCTTAAGTTACTTGGTTTAGAATTATAGTCTATTTTTGTAAATACTTGACTATTCCTAAGCTCTCCATAAAAATATTAGAGGCTTCTTACCACAGAGATGAGAGAAACAACAGGGATCTTCCTGTTTTGCTTCAACAATAAATTGATCTTCTCGGCAGTCTGGCTGGGAGGCATTAAAACAAACTGAAGGATCACATTCTGTAGGATGTGAAACAAACAACTTTTTTAAAGGAGTCACTGAAACAATACAAAAAGATTAAAAAATATATTCTTCATATACTATGTAAAATAAAATACACTAAAGTGATTGTAAATCAGGAGTAACAAAAAACACAAACACAAAAAAATATTGGAGAATGTTTAAGAAAACATACATTGTTGCCTGGTGCTATTTAGAGTGTCCCATTCTGTCAGCAATCAAACCAACTTGTAATACAAATTTTCTCCCAACATACAATACAAGTATGGAAAACTTTCCACTAACTGTGGTTTTGTATTTCCCTTACCGCATCGGTACTGTGGGCAGCAGGACAGGGGCTGGTAGCCTACCACTAATTGTTCATTGGGTTTGCATGTTGGAATAATGGCATCACACAGTGACATGTTACATTCTGTGGGATAAAAAACAATCAATTTTGACATCTTTAAACAGCTACAAGTGCAAGTCCTATAGTTCAAACTATTTATACCATCTAGTACAGAGATCCACAAAACAAGAGCAGTCAAAGTCAGCTTAAAGTTCACTCCATACCATCACATAGATTTTTGAGCTCAACCCAAGCAAGCAGTTATATCCCTCTTAAAACTGGTATTCACTTGCTCTGCTTCCTATACATGAAACCAGCTATAAAGTCCCATTGATGTTCCTTTAGCAAATTCACAATACAGTATTGGTTACAGGTATCTAATGAGCAAAAAGACCATATCAGCTGGACCATATATTCTCATCTGCCTTGAATATGTTATGAAGAAATTAGTATAGTTTGCTTAATATTTTAAGAGCAAAAAACTTATTCTTTTTCTTAACAATCATTGCTAGGCAGAATATTAGTATTCAGAGATCAGCTCCCAAAAAACTTCTTCTGGGAAACAGAAGTAGATCAGAGGATACTGCTCTTCACACCAAAGCACTAGAAAGAAAAGCAAGCAATCTCTGAAGACTTCCCCAAATACCAAGGTACTTCTATCATTGAATATATATCAATTTATTATTAAATTCCATGCAAGAGCTTAAAAAATAATTTTTAACAGAAGATTTGCTTAACTGGTGGACCTCTAAGAAAAAAATTTTTTCAGTGAATAATTCTTATAAAGAATAGAAGCCTCAATTGCTGGCCCAACCAGCCACAAATACTTGAAAATTAATTCTAAAAAATGTTACCTTGAATTTAAAGTTTTTCAGCTGCCTGTGAATGTCATGCACTTAGACTTCTGTTACTGAACACAAATGTGGTACATACCACAAACTTTCTTGGGACAGCAAGCTCTCTCTTCAATGACATCGAGTAGAACTTCCCCTTCTCTTTCACAGACTGGTGCTGGATCCTCATTGCATTCAGGTTCTACAGCAACAATGCTTCCATTTTCTAAACAGCTGTACATGCAGCACCCTCTCATGGACCCATTCCAGATCTCCCCAGCAGAGCGGGGCTCTCCTTTATTATCTGTACATGCTGGGAAAAACAAACCCCCATGATATCCCTTCAACAAGCAGACAGGTCCCATTTCCTGCAAGCAACCACAACTTGCATAACATTCTGCATAAAATAATATCACTGTGGATCATTATGATAAAAGAATCCAAGAAAAAGGATGATGACCTTAAGAGCCCCAAAGGAACAAATGCTTCACTATGGTGAAAATGGGTGAGGGCAAGGGACAGAACCTGCCCAGGTTATTCCTTCCTAAGTTCTCAAGGGAGGAAAGCCTGGGAGCTATAGAAGAATGACCACTATTTTCCCCCCAGTAGCGGTACATCAGCACTGGGTCTTAAAGCCAAGATAACTGAAAACACAAACTGCTGCAGCTTGAGAAAAAGGTAGGCTCTGTTCAAGGGACCTTTCTCAGATTCGCGCTTACTGAGGACTGACACAGAACTTAAACTCATCTCGTACCATGAACTGTTAAATATAACTGTGGTTAATATTTCATAACTGCAAAACTACTCTGTCCTACTGTACTTACTACATTTTTCTTCTGGTATACAGAGGTCAGAGTCTGTTCTATGCAGAATGGTGCCATTTTTACACACACAGTCTTCCCTTAAATAGGAACAGGGAGAATCTTCATAGAACCATTTATTCAAGCATGTCTTGGCTTCACAGGGTTGCACACAAGGCTGGTATTCCTTGCCCTCAGGACAGTTCAGTGCTGCAAGGAATAAAAAAGGACATTGAGTGCTTCTGTATTCTTTCAGAATTTCATTGGATAAATAGGTAGTAATAACAAGTGAGTTAGCACAGAAAGCATGCATTTATACTTTTAACAGTACTCTGTTACAGCAGCTAATTCAATGGAGATTAAAATTCATTCATGACTAAATGATGTATACGTATCTTAAGAACTTGTACCCTGATTTATCAATGCTGTGATAAATTGAGATGTTACTTACAAGAATAATAGAAAGAAATATATTTTTAACTTATCACTCGAAAAACTTCATCACTAAAGCCACATAGGGGTACAGAACATGGCTGTCTGCTTACAACAATAATCAGGTGTCCTCCATTTAATGCAGATGTTGTGCTTGTTGCACAAAGCCACATATGCAGAAAGCGCATCACACTCATAATTCCAAAAATTAGAACTGTTGATCCACATCTTCTCACAAAATTCCTGTGGTGACACCTAGGAACATATTGCAATTGGGAATTAACAAGTATAAGGACTTTCTGTAATTAAAATAAATCAGTAATTAAGAGAAATAATATAGCCATAAGGGAAAAAATTGTTAGCAGTGTCTAAATTAAAACATATCATTTTTGTCAGAACACTCATTCTGCAAAACTTAAACTGACGAATTTTCTGTGCTCATCAGCAGACACAGAACACAGACCTAGTGAGATTGTCACACTACTTACAAGAACTTTTCAGTATAGCCCTGTCAACTAAAAGTGAACAATCTCAGCTAAACGTTGCTGCTATACCTTCCATACAATCCTTCTGTGAATTCATTACTTATTACTCTGTTTCTGTGTCTGTAGGACCTGATAGCCTATGTTACTGAGTCTAAATGCAGGTGGTGCAACCCATCTTATTTCTGTTGGATTTGTTTGCATAAACTTTTAACAACATGTAAAAGTCAGATTTTATTTCATTCTGCCTGTTCACTACTGTGTTGCAGCCGAGTTCTCCCTGTGATTTCAGTAAGTCTTCAAGCAGTCTCTCACTTCTGCCAAGAAGGTCATGATGATTCTGATGACTGTGTTACCTATCCTTGACGAGCTGCTCCCTGCCAGAGTGCACAGTATGCTCCATCCACTCTAGCTCTGCCACCATCTTGTATATGAAAAAAACCAAATTTCACAATGGATGAACCAACCCCTTGAAAATGTTGATGGTACATCAGTTCTTGCTATAAACCAGGAAAAGATGCCCTATTAGAGTTCTCCTGGGAATGTATATGCAGCAGGAATTCTGACTCCTCAGATTTCCTTAAATTATTATAAAATGAGTTATGTCAAAACAATTATGCAAAGCATCCTACTACTCACTGGTGCTACTCTATCTTCTAGATTCCAAACCGCTAACCACTGCTCCCTCCCACTAAGTTTCTGAGGCAAATATCTATTAATTTTGTATATAAAGAAACTACTTTAGTTCCTTCCTTTCAGAAGAACTCCCTGAATTTTTTCTACCTCAGGAAATTGACGAGAGGTCTCAGGAATTTGAAAGATGGGGCTCAGCTGCATGCAATACCTTTAACAGCATTTGTCTGTGATGAAAACTAAAGTGTAACACAGTAAGAACCAAGAGTGGAAAGGCAGAACAAGAAGAAGTGAATTAGGGAACTCCAGTATCTCTCAGGAAGAAAGGGCCACTTGAGTAATTAATCCTTTTTATTTTTAGTTAAGTGGGGGAAGTCAGTCAGACCTCAGGGATTTGGGGCTTCCTCATTTTCTGTTCTGGGAAGCAGCTGTGCTGCACTACCCACCTCTAGTGATAGTCTGCATGCTACAGCTATATCCCCATTAGAAACTACCGTTTGTGGAAACAAATGATAGTGATTTCTGTAAGAAATGCAACAAAATTGTCAACATAATATTTGACTATGTCAAAAATTTTTAACTGAAAATTTCTTTAGTCCAATAAGTCTCCAACTGCATGAATCGCTGTTGTGTGCAGGAGAAGCATGAGGTTTTCTGTTCTAGTGATCCATGTTAAGCATTTAATAAAAATAACACCTTCGGAATGTGTTTATCTTGACATGATGATCCGTTGTCTCTTCTTTGACAATTGCCCGTTAAATAATTTCAAAAAAACAGCGTAATAGCACAGGGATCAATATAGATGTGTGTTTACAATGGACAACATGACTAAAGTACTAAAGCCAACGTGACAGGGGTATTACAACCATCCATTCCATTGTCAAATCATAAAAATAAGCAAAACATGAAAAATGTGCACGTGTCTGTCATGCTTTTCTTAATTATACAACTTTTATTAGATTTGCTCCTGCAATTTTTCCGATCATCATACTCACTTTCTTGTGACAAGGGATGAAAGTGCTTCTGTTTAACAGTTCCATACAGTATGAGCAGTTATCTTCAGTACAATTTCTTGCTGGCCTCCTGGTTGTTACATCAAGTGATTTCTCAATTTCCCAACTCTTAATGAACATTTCAATTTCCTCCATATTTGTAATTATGGTCATGTTTTGCATTTTCAGGTCATCACTAGGATCTCCATTACAGACCCCTGGAGACAGAGCGTCATATTCAAAGCACAAACAAACATGCCACATTTCATTTGGGAAAGAAAAGTGCACTTGATAAGTTATGATCAACACTGCAGCAGGCTGACCTGTGCAACTTAGTCACCTGAGTTTATAAGTTAAAGCAGCTGTATATCCACTGCAGTTCCAACTTCCTGCTCGTGATTCTACTTCTCAGCTCAATGGCTTAGTAAAGCAAGTAGATCATACAACACAACTCATGATATCTTTCACAGCAATTTACTTTTGAGAAAAACTGCTACCAAAATGTGCTGTTGACTGTAGCAAATTCACTGTCACGGCACTAGATTCTGATCTCATTCACTGAATATCAGTTAGTTCCTTGGGAGTAACAGTAGATGGTTTTCAAATTAACTGCTCGTCACTGATTATTTGACACTGTACTGAAATTTAATTGAACATTCTAAGTGCAAGAAGTTATGAAAAGAATCTTTTGATGAACAAATTGCTTTATCTAGAGAAAATATTGTTCTTACTCAATTTATTAATACAAAACCACTATAAAAAACAACCTTCCCAGACCTCTGACATTCATTGTCTACCTGAATTCATTATTGTATGCATTCTGTTGATTAATCAATTAAACTATATGATCTCTTTAAGTGAGAACAAGTGAGTAATGCCAAAACTTTGATCTTCATACTGGCGTTTTTATGTCTCGGGTACTGATCAGGCAGAGCTCCTCTCTTGTTTTCACTTTCCTTCTGCACAGGTAAGCACATCCTAAGCCCTTGCCCTCATGCTTTCAGCCCTGCAGTCTGATGCTCTCCAGGGTCCTTTGTTAGAACTGGATGAGCTTGGTGTAGCAGGCTGTTGTTCTTTTAGACAGCATGGAGAAATACAGAAGATGGCATTTAAATAAGAAGCATTTTACAGTAGCACCACTTTCCAGTATTCTTAACTCTTATGCTTTTTGCTGCAAATCACAAACTTAGAATTTTTAAGGCCATGCTGCAGAACTGCAGAATCAATACAGCTTTAAAAATAAAGCAAATTTACCACATAGTCCCACAATTTTTCCTAGGATGAGAAGAAGAAGATTGCAGAATCCCAGACAGGAACAAACAGCAGAGAAAGGAAAGAAGCACCAAAGAAAGCTTCAGAATTTACTGCAAAATATTAGGTAGTGCAACACTTTTAAGCTAAATTTGGATTTGTCTGCATTGTCTTACTCTCTTTATCTTTCCATGACACAAAGAGGAACTATTCTGTAAGTCTTCCTACATTTGACCTCATCTCATCCCACTCGTTCTGCATGCATAGAGAAGATGGCATGATACTGGGAAAACATGCAGGGCCAGCCTTCACTTTCTCTCACTAGATCTTTTGTTCAAGCAGAATATAGAAATTGATTTTAAAGACTTGATTTGTTTATATTTATATTTAAAGCATATCTGATTTGCTTTTTAGTTTTTAAAACTAAAAGTGGTTTAAAAGATTATAAAAAGTTCATTTTCCTTTTCAATATGAAGTAGATTATGTAAAATTAAAAACCACCAGAAAATGAACATTTATGATAAAATTTAAGTAATTTTAAATTACCTGCTTAGACTTTATATTATTCATACTGGAAGAATTATAAAAAGACTTAAGAGAAGCCTGAAACCTGCTACATTTACTATCATTGTAATTCAAGACTGAGACAACTCAGCACAGTTTTGGACCCTAGACCCAGCCTCAAGAGGTCTAAATACACATTCTAAATTCACTATCCTCACAAGAATTGGACCCTTCCCAAGATACTTTTGTCAGTATTTTCATAGCAATAAGCTGCTACTGTTAACATCAGACAGTTATTCTTTTCTCCATAATCACTGAAATATACTGTCACTACCTGAACTTCTTTAGCAGCCACTTCACTAAAAATTTTCTTTTTCTTTACTTGGCTTCAGCAATACTCTTAAAACAGGCAGAAATAAGTAAATAAAATAAGTAGATTTTTTTAAAGTTATTTAGATACAATGTGCTGATCACTACTTGTTCTGCAAAGTACTTTATTATCACACGGTGATTTTAAACAGAACAATTAATTTATTATTATTAATAGTCTTTCACAGGCCCTCATATAGGATTGTCAGCATAGTTAATGAGGGTCACAAGGAGAGCTATAGGGACAGCTGGTCACAGACACAAAAGGGAGCTGCAAATTTCTATTGGGAAGTTTCTAAATAAGAAAAGAATTGCCACCATAGCCTCACCACAAAGTCCTTCTGTCTTCCTCGATGTGTTGGAGTGTAATCCATACTGTATATCTATGATGCCTGTAAGATGAGCCCACTTGATGCTAATACCAGCTGGGGTATTAACAACATACATTGCACCAGTATCCTGAACACTCAGTCCTTCTTTTGAAAATGGTAATGGTTGAATTACAGAATCCACAATTACCTAAAATAAACCAAACACATTTTAGAAACAAAGCCAGATTGCAATGATGTATTTTATATGCATTTCTATTTTATAACAAAAGGTTTTTTTCACAGCCTCTACCACATATGACAGTCACAGTGCTTAAATCAGAGAGCTTCCCACCAGTGCTACTTCCAAAAACTGCAAATGAAGTAGGTATGAGGAAAAAAAATTCTAATTAAGGAAAGAATAAATCTTATTTATCATATATTGTATGATAAAACAAAACCTCATTCCACTTATTCAAAGTCATCTGTTCTGACTTGTTACTGACTAGCAGGAAAAGTAGCTTAAGAATTTATCATGTCTAGGGTTCTAGGGTTTCTGGAAGTATAGTCTCAGGCATAACTGCTTTTGCAGCTTCTTAAAAATCTTAAAAGAACTTTAAAATGTCATTTTGGAAAAATGACATTTAAGTGAAGCATGGTACCAGAAATGTATATTGTTTTGCTTCTAGCATAGCATGAATTACTGGGAACCTGAACTGCAAAAGTAGTCCTAATCCTGTGTTTCATTTTAATTCTGATATATCACATTCTACAACAGAATAGCTTTCCAGCTATTTTTTAAGAGTACACACACTGCTGATATATACTTACTTTTCTTGCTAAACGATTGATAAGTATTTGACATGTGTGTGTTGTGACATTCAATTTCTTAAAACAGAGCCCTGAAGTGTTTGCTGGTGGCACCTTGAAAGAAAAGCAACAAACAAGTTTTGTTACTATCATTTTTCTAATTCTGTGCCTGTGCTATTGGAATTTTTTTTATTACTTTAATAATATCTTTTAATATTAATGCATTTTATAATTAGCAAAATAAGTAAGCACTTACTAGTTTTCTTATTGAATTTGCACTCTGGAAAACAAAAATAAATTAGAAGCGCAATAATAATCAGCAGCATTTTATTTAGAAAAAAAAGTTACTATTTTCTTTGTCTTTAATGTTCTTCTACAATCAGCTACATAATTAAATTTATTTAATATATTCCTTACAAATAATAAAAAATACACACTCTGCAGCAAATTCTGTGCATATGCCGAAAGGCCCTTTCAAAAAATACCTCATGAAGAACTAAACATGCAGACTTCTAAAACTCATCTGCATATGTGTTCTGCATTCGCTCCTCTAGACTGCAACCAGGAAACAAGAGAGCAATTTAATAGAAAACCTCTAAAACAATGCAATGCCCTTAACGGTCTTAAAGTTCGAACATACAGTTGCCCAGTGAGAGTAATAAGAGAGATGGGAAGGCTAGAAGCCTGTTGAAGCCCCTCATCACTGACTGGTTTGTCGACAAACCAAAGATGGACTCAATCCAGTTGCTCAAGGGCTGCATAAACTAGGACTGTCGACAATGCAAAGGAAATATTTGTACAGACTCTAAGGATGAGACTGACCTGATCTAAACTGGCAATCTAAAAATAGAGTGGTCAAATCCCCTGTGTAGACAAGAGTTAGACAACTACAAAGAACAGCTCATCACAAAGTCATTAATACTTTCCTAAAATAACTACAAAATATAATTTTTGACTATTAAAAATATTTTTGTATTTTGACCATATTGTACAGTACAAATTCAAGGTTACAGGAACACTTCTGTGTGAAGAACCTGAAAGGAGACATGCATATTCAGAAGTTATGTCACCTATGATAATTTAAAAGGAACTTACATTTGAATTTCCTTATAACACAACAATTAGTATTCAACTCAAGATAAAATTTTTTTCTCTAGACAGCATTATTAAGCATGCTTCTTGAAAATTAAACAACTTGGCATTTTTCATTGAGTATGGCTTTTATGTATAAGTTTTAATTGACATATTTTTGCAGAATTTCAAACTTATAACACAAAAATTCAAGGAACAATTATAATTATTACATAAATTCAAAAATTTTACCTGATTAGCAGGACATTTTTCAATATGAGCAACAATAATTTCTCCTGGTAACTTGACTAAAACATAGGAAGCCATATTGCAGAGGGCTATGTTGTTTCCATCAAACGTAATAACACTCAGTTCAGACAGTACAGAACACTGACCTAAAAAAGAACTGTCATTTAATGAGGTTACCACAAAACTGAATACAGGGCATTTCTAAAAGCTTTCAGTTCTAATATTATTTGCTTTTGCATATACATTCATAGTAGATAGATAGATAGATGACCTTGTTCTGCAGGCAGCATATTCAGCCATAAGCAGAAGAAAGTGTTTAGGTTACTCAGTGGAAATACCTTAACCTGCTTCTGTGTGCCCAGGGTAGGGGAGAATGTTTAAATTGGTGACAATTTTCACTTAAGTCAATGTTTTAAAGGCAAGGTTAATGAATCTGCACAGTGTGAGATAAAATACATGCATAAATATAGATAGATAGATAGATAGATAGATATTTGAAATACTGACAAGGGACTTTTCTGTCTCATGTTGAAGCAAATATAAAGTGCAATATTGATTTCATTAATACTACAAGGTTTTAAATATGACTTGTCTTTAGCCTTTTTGTTCCCCCTGCAGACATTCATCCACCAGTTTCTGCATTTGAATAAAAACTGCAATTAGAGCTAAATGAAATATGAGGGTTCTGTCTTTCAGAAAATCTAGTATTTAATTTATTTTTCTTCATGAAATGTTGAAATCTTAACATTTCTACTGATAAAAATTCTGAAAAGTCTCAGCTGAGAAATATTGGTGTTCGCATTGCAGATGTCATCTCAATGTTTTCATTAAAAAAAAAATATTTTGCTTCTCCTGAATGTCAATTCAAAGGTACCAAAATTCAGTATATTTCGTTCTGCTTTGCTGATGAATACCTCTTTTTAATTCATTCCACTGTTTAACCCCTCATTCTCATTGTAATAACCCTATATTTTATTAATTGAAATGTACCAAGGCTCCATGTTTTACTTAAAAATAAAACAGCAACTTACAGGGACATTCCCATTCTGGACAACAGCTATCAGTGTTAACTTGAACAGGCATTCCTCGAAAACCACAACCTGGCTTCAGCACATCCTTAGGGCAGTTCCTTGAAAGATTGTATAACATCCAACCCATATTAACACAGACATACTGGCTACATTTGTCAACAGGTTCGAGGTATCTCGGCTGTCATATAAGGAAAAAACAACCAGAGTCAACTTTAACTTCATTGGTCTTATGAAGTCCAAGAAATTACTTGTCCATCTCCCAGGTCTGAGAGAGATTTACCACATCTACCTGCTCCTCATTGCTTATTTTGGAATGACTTGCATCTGTGTGGTAGTAACCAGTGACAATGATGCATGTCCATTCATTCACACCCTTCCTGTTCCATCCAGCTTTGGTGGAATACCCTATGTAAAGCATTATGCATTGAGGCTACACGTTATCATCAGTAATAATCTGAAGCATTTTAAGAAACAGAAAACCATGCATTCCCATCATTTTAAACCCTATGACAAAGAAACAAGTGGAAAAAGGAAAGTCAGGGTGAGATTATGCAGAAACACCAAAATTCCAAGGATTATGCCTTTTTCTGCAGCTCAGAAATATATTTAGCTATCTAGAACAATAACATGGCTTTAAAGCCTTTTTTTTTTCAGAGCAATACATCCAAGTTGCAGAATATATCAGGGCAATGTAAGAGCAGCAATAAAACTATTCTCTAAGAATAACTGAGAATTTTTTTTAAAAGTAAATTAAATAGAAAATAGGAAATATTTTAAATCTCAGATAGGTAGAATAACAGAATGGACTGAAAATTAATATATATTTTAACATGTAGGGGCAAGTAAGACTGATCATACCACACACTCAGAAGATGTAGACATCAGTGTATGCATCATGGTGCCAAAGTAAGCCTTGTCAGCTACAGGCGTCATTTCTGAAGAGGAAAGCAGAGCCATTCTACCACTAGAATGAGATGTATCTATTATAGTTCTGGTTTGCAGCTCTGTGGCCTCTGTTACACTAAAGTAAGGTGTAATGGGTTTCTGTGTTGGCATTTTGGACGTATCTGATGTTGTTACACCCAGGACTCCAGAAACAGAGATATTTTTGACTGAGGTTGTATTTCTTGAAAAAAGCAAACTCTGAACTGCAGTTACTGGCAAATAAGGTGGGGAAGATTTGTCAGTTGTGGTTGTCTTCATCTTGGTAGCATTTCTTTGCTCATGTGAAGTCTGACCACCTTCTGAAATATCCACAGTTTTTTCAAATGAAGTTGTGTATTCAACTTCTGATGCTATGTATGAGGTACTCTTCATCTGTGATAATGGACTTGTAGTACCAGTTGTTTTCATTAAGTTAATCTTTGAAGTTTCTCTAGTGCTCTGTGAAGCTTGAGTTACTGCAGTTGTAAATAAAGATTTGTGTGCTTCTATGGTGGTAGGAACTGAAGCTGAAGCCATATAAAAATCCAAATTGATGACAAAAGAATCAGTGGTTTTTGTTGTGATCCTAGAGGCTAGGGTAGCTCCTGAAGTAACTAATAAACTGGCTGAAGAACTAGGCAGCATTTTTGCAAAAATATAAGGTGCTTTTGAGGATGTAGCATTCACTGTTGTGTTCGTGATCATTGGTGTAGTGGACGGAGTGATGATTCCAGCTGATATGGCTGATATTTTTCCATCATCTTCTGAAGAACTTACCGAAGAACTCGGCTTTCCTAGAGAAACATTAGAGATAGGAGTGATCTTAGGAGGAGGTGAAAGCATAGAGGGCTGGCTTACTAAAGTGACGTCAGAAGTTGTAGGCATTAGTAAAGAGGGCATTGCAATGGATGTTTTTAGTGCAGCTGAAAAGTTGGTAGAGAGACTTATTTTTAAAGTGAATTTAGAAAAATCCACAGAAGTTACAAGGTCTATAATTGGAATTTTTGAAGTTCCTTGTGTATCTAGAGATGAAACTGATGCTTGGGTAGCACTTATATTTTGTGTTAGTGATGATGTGCTACTGACTATGAGAATAAATGAAGAACTTGTAGTCTGAGATGTCACATAATATGGTACTTATGTTGATAACAAGGTTGTAAATAAAGATAATGACCTTGTAAAAGGAAGATCTTTGGAAATGAAAGTGCCTGAACTTTGAGCCACAGGGTCAGTTTTCAATACTGTATCTGAACTTTTTGGGTACTCTGTAAGTTCTGAAGTGGTTATTGATGTAGCATTTAGAGGTAATACCAATGTCCTGAGAGGGAAGAGTGTAGACATAATGGATTTCATTGGCTTTTTAGAAATGGATGACAATGAAAATAAATCAGTGTGCATTATATGCTTATTTTCTGTGGAGGCTTTACTTACTACAGACCTATCAAAGATTGTTGAATTGACTGGAGGAATGGAAGCACCAGAAGGTACTGTGTAAAGACTTTCAGAGGTAACCATGGCACCTGCTATAGCTTTGGGCTTCAGGGAGGTAAACAGAGAATGCACTGGTGTAGATACCATGCATGTTGCAGGACTTGAAGAAGTGTTTATAGGGATTTGAGAAACAACTTGAGGTGAAGATATTGTCATTATTGGCAGAGCAGCAGAAATACTGCCCTTTTTTAATGGAGATGTCTGCTCAGGAACACTCATTGAAATTTGCACTGAAGATGAAAATGGCTTTGGAGGAAAATTAGTTGAAGAACTAGCATTTCATGATATCAGAGAAGTTTTAGACAAGGGTTTTGCTGTTTTGAAATATGAAACTGTGATTAATTGAGGAAAACTTGTCTTAGAGCTAGAAAATCTAGTAGTCATTGGAATTTGAGGAGCAGTTGAAGTCAGTGCAGAAATGGGTGTTGGGTAAACCGCAGTTTGAGTAACGCCAGACCTAGTTCTAACAGACAAAGCAGATATAGGAGAAGTAGATGTGCTTAGTGTCAATCGTGGACCTAGAAGAAATACAGGTCTTATGAAAGTTGCTCTGTCAGCCAGCAAGGCAGACAAAGACACTTCAGAGTGTATTTCTGCTCCCTTAGGATGACTTACTGAAGGACTCCTACTCTTCCCAATCCCTGCAGGCAGCTCAGAAGTGACAAAAGATATCTCGGAGGTTAAAGTTGTTAGTGCTGAGGAAGGTCGAACTGTTCCTAGCTGACTGGTTCATGTTTCGAGTGAAAAAGGAAACTACCACTAGGGAAGTGGGTGTTAACACTGCAGAATGTGTTGGAATAAGACTTGCACTGAGCAGGGTTGTTGGAGTTGTTATTGTAATGGGTAAAGTTATAGATGCATTAGAGCGGGCAGTATGTGAAGTGACTGCTGAGGCTTGAAGAAGAATTGGAAAATCTGTTGAAGGGATGGGTTTGGAAAGGGCACTAAGGCTGGCTGTGCTGTGAAGTACATCAGAAGGCTCCACTGTACTTGGTAATGAAAATGTTGAATAGGTGGCTGCATTAGATGCTTCCAATGAATAAAAGTCTGTAATGGATTGTGCCGACATATTAATTCCCCTTGAAGCTGTGTTTGCACTCATGGTTATTTTGTCTGTCACACTGATGTGAGTTGATTCATTCCCTGAAGTAACAAGTAAAGGAGGTGTCTGAGGAAATCTCTCTGTGGTAGCACCCATGTGAGAGATTAACGGTGAAGGTTTCAGTCCAGTTTCTGATTCTGTAGGTGTCACAGGTATGCCTAAAAGGAAAAATGTGTGTTTAACTGTCTTTTATGTATTATTAGAAAATAAAAATAGCAAATCTATCTACTGCCCATTTAAATATCAAACCCCATTTAAATATTAGCAAATCACATCTTGCCAATGGTTCCAGGTCATCTGATGACTTTGAGGAACTCAGCTGACTCAAAATGTTTTCTAATTTTCTCTGCAGAAATGAAAGTAGTTAATTTTTATTATTGGTGAAAACCTTGATTTTGCAGAGCAGGTTTGAAGCAACAAGGCAATTCCACAGAAAATTCAGTAAATCCAAAATAGTAAAATATTTGAAACAAATACATCATTAGAATATAGTATACTATACGAGATAACTTTGTACTAGCAAATATCAAGCATAATGTATTTAATTCAAAATCTGTACAATAAAATAAGATACAATATTAAAGTGACATTTTAATATTAAAATAATACTTTATCCCCCAAAATAAGCAAATAATGTGGTATCTTTGCACACCAGAAATTATGAAATAGATGAGCTGAATTTTTTAGTGGTGTGTCATTCTCTGAAAAGACTGAACATTTTGTCACATCTCTGCGTCTTTCATCTGGGATCTCTTCCTTACAGATGCATAATATACTAGCATTATATAGTTAAATATATAGTTGCTCTGGGTATAACATAATCACAAAAGGTTATATATGACCCACTATTAGAGAAATACGAGAATTCAACTTGAAATATAACTTGTTTGAATGCAGAAGCCGTATTTTGGATGATTGGAAATGGAGTCTATGTCCCAGAGAGACTATCTTCAACAGAAAGGTGTTCTGAGAAAGCATTTAATTTAAAAAAATGTACATTTGATTAATCCTTTCCTGAGATCTCTAGAGTAATTTGTAAGAGTAGATCAACAGAATAAAGTATACTTACAGTCTTCTGGATAAACACATCTAAGTGTGACCTCATCAAGGATCATGTTTTTGGGACAGTATGGCATGCATCCTTCAACCCTTTAAAATATTGCATAGTCAACTCTAAAGCCACAGTAGAAGTACAAGTTAATTTTAAATTATTTTGTTTTGGCCAAACAAACCATTAGACTGTCTTTTCAGAGTTCTGAAAACTTTCCAATGAAATGATGAACATAGCATTTTGAGGCATTTCAAGGTAAAAAAGTTATTGAGCAGCATAATTCTATTTCTAAAGTGTTAATCATTATTTGCATAGGCTGATGAACATGATAGCTTTGGACCATTCTGCTTCCACAACTAGGTGGAAGTTTAGATCCTGAAGCAGAAAGGTTTTCCACAGAATGCTGAACTTCTTCTACAAGACTGTTGTTTTACCCAGATATGTTCATTTTTGATATCAAAATATTTAGACTGACTCTATAAAGCCTTTTTCTTGTGTCCTTTCAACGTCAGAGAATGCAGACAAACCACTATATTCCCAAGCCTTTTTTCATTCTGGGGGGACTATTCAATAGGAAAATCATGACATTAACAATAAGTGTTCCCATAAGGAAAAAGCTTAGAATACGAACAGAGAAAATTAGTAATATTAATAGTATTACTGATCATAAATTGCATATGCCTAGGGAGTCTGAAATCTAAAATATCCTTTATTTTCCACCACATTGTGCTTTGTGCTTTTAGGCATTTTTCCTCTTAGTTTACTGTGGTTTCATAGAGGTCAGGGAAGAACCATGGAGACAGGAAACCTGTTTACTAAATCACAAGGTAACATCACCGCTCTGAAATGCCTCTCTTCACGTTGATGGGCATCTCCCAGTATAAAAGTTCCCTGTTCTTACAGGAGAGGGCGTATTTCTCCCTTATTATTCCTACAATTTTTGATCTCTCTCATGTAAACACCAGACAGCGTGTTGTTTTAGCATCATGGTATGCTGGTTTAGGATGCAACTACAAACCCATAGAAGGAAATAACGTTCATTTAATTTAATAGCTTTCTACTTAACCACTACCAGAAGCTAATCCTCTGGGCTAAATACAAACCCTCATTCTTGTGTTGGAAATCACATGTTAAAGGGAATACAAACGGTGGGAAGTGAGAGGCTTGTAACCAATGTTTTCATATGACTTGTAAGAGTTTCTCATAAGAGTGATATTGAAATTGGGGTAGTAAAAATAAATGCATATTGCAGCAGCAGTAATTCTCAGAATGCATATGGTATGCTTAATACGAAAAACAATACAGTAGCAGTATGAGACGAATTTTACTTACAGAGGAAGAAATTTACATGCTATTCCTTCAGGATCACTACATGTCTTAAAACAAGGATTAGCACAAGATTCATATCGCCATTCACACATCCTTCTGTAAGGCACAGAAGCACTGAGTTCTGAGAAGGAAAGAAAGGGTATTATTTATTGATTTTATAGTCAATAAACAATACATTTACGGCCTTTGCTATAACATACATTGGGATTTTCAGATAAATGAAAAAATGAAAACCAAGTAGACAAATTCTTTAGAACTTTCAAAAAATGTGAGATTTTGTTCAGTTTCAAGTATTTTAAATTCATTCAAGCTAAAAGACATTTCAAGCTTTGACAATAAAAATAGCTATTCACTTTTAGAATATACTCTGTTTCAAAACCTAAAAGATCAGTTAAACATAGTGAAGATACTGTTGGTTGCACATGTAATACAATTACTCAATTCATTTAAAAGAATAGATATCTATAGACTACTAATGAGATATTAACATACATCCTTTTGTGACATGCCACTTCCTTTTTGAAAGAGTAAACCAATGAAAATATAGTTCAAAGATAAAGTGACCATCATATCTGCAAAAATTAGAAAATAATAGCATTTTGAGATGGAATGGAAGACAAAGAAAGTAATTAAAAATAGGATAAAAAGTTTGTTACTACAGCTGATGAGAGACAAGAAAGAAAGAAAGTGCTCTGAAGGCAAGCAGAAAAAGAATGTTTATCCCTAGGGATTATGCAAAATTTACCTTCAATACTAAAGCTACTGAAATATTTGAATTCTTCTGAATCATCGTACTTTTCCACTTTAACACTGGATGAGGTGAGAATGATGAAAAAGCCTTTTTTACTGTGCAGTTCGAAGGCACTGAGCCCTGGACTCCAGAGACCCTGGTGGTGGAAGAAGGTGGCTCGTCTCTGAAAGGAGGCACTTGCTTGCCACTGCTCCAACCCAATGGTTTCATTGTCATGTACATACAGAAAGTAGTTTGGTCTTTCAGCAGATTCAAAGGAAACAAGAGATAGAGCTTCCACAGAAGAAAGAAAAAATAATAAAGATAATGAGATTTTCACAGAAAACAACTTATAATTGAGATTAAATCCTACATATTGGCTGTTAAGTGGCTCCTTTTAAAAACCTGTTTTTCACCAAAAAAAAAAAAAATTCAGCTTTAGGTTGCACAGAAGAGTTAGAAATGCAGTGCAGGACCTAAAAGAGACTTCAAATGATCATATAATCCAGAACTACCAGGCAGCTAATCAGTTAGATCAAAACTGCATTCAGCCTACTGCTACTAACCTTCAAAAATGATTCATAAGCAGTCTCATACTGGAACTTGCATATCTTGGGAGTTTTTCTCAAGTTTGGACAAATGTCTGACAGCTTAGCAGTGCCAAAATTTCATTGGTAAATAATATCATGTTGTAAGAACATTGAGGTCAGGCTTTTTTTATATACAGTCATATCCAGAAATACAGTAAGAAAATCTGTGGCCAAATAAGAGACTTGACCTCTATTTGCTCTACCACAAATCAAAAGTGAAAAAAATTCTCTGAAAATGCATTAATTTATAAGAAGATTGACTTAGTAGCTGATTTTCAACTTGAATAAAGTCTTGAAGTTCTTCATTCAAGAGGAATACTATCTTATCCCTCATTTCTATGTGAAAGTCACCTGTGTATTGCACAGAGATAATGAATGTTTTACTTCCACTTTACATGGGGAATTGACAAGACTGAATTAATTCTTCTGTTGTATGTATTTTCCATTTCAAAATCACATCTAAAAACCTAATTTCCCCATGGCAATAAACAACGAAATGTTTGTAAACTTAGTTTGAAATTCTTCTGTGGAGACAGAACTTCTTTTGGGCTGCTGATTTTTGAGGGTTTGTGATTTTTTCAACAAATTAAATTATTTGAGAAAGCAATGACAAAATCTTTATTGATTTGTCACAAATTTCATATATGTGAAGAAAGAAAAATAATTACAGAAGGGAAAATATTTAAACATTTATTTTTGTTGCATAGTTTGGGTAAGGCTCAATAAGTGAAAAATAGAGCTTAGGATTCAGCTGTTCACCTAACTACCTTCTACATTGCATAGAGATGCTGCTTGTTAACAATGCAGAAATAGATTGATCATTCTAAGTTGCACATTTTCTAGGTCAGGAAAAGTAACAAATAAGGTGAAAACATAAAGTAGAACAGATTTTACTGGAGACAAAAATATCCTGCATTGACATTCAGTGTTGATATTTGCTAGATACTTGTATAAAATTCACTGGTTTCCACTTATACAAACTAACTGGATTTTTTCACAAAGTTATTCTATTTTGTAATATTTCTAAAACAATTCTTGAAAAGTCAACTTTAAAGCTGGAAGTGAGGCTGTCTAATATTAAAAAAAACCCTAAAAATTTAATCCCTCCTTCATTTTGAAATTGGCCACTTACTCCAATAACTAAAAATATCTAGACTATTTTAGGACATTTAGAAGATGCAGCAAAAATCATTCATATAGTTCGAGATACGTATCTCACCATTAGCAAAACCCCTGAGAACACTTACATAAATCTTTGTCTTTGAAAAGACCTGGAGTTATCATGAAACTGAAAATTACATTTCTGTGTGCTCCGGTTCTAGGCAGGGGAAATATCCTTCTGCTGGATACATTAGCCCCTATAATTGTGTCATTCACTCCAAAACTTGCCAAAATATAGGGTCCTTCACCAAGACCTAAGGGAAGAAAAATCAAATAGAAAAAGAAAAATCATCATCACCTAACATACAAAACTTACGTCTTAATTTTCCACTTGGTTCCACTTGGTAGTGGTAACATGCATAACTGTCCTTGGCCTTAACCCTGACAGGCAGCTAAGCACTACACACCTGGTCACTCACCCCACATCTCACAAAAGAATTAAAGGGGAAGAACTGAAAAAAACTCGTGGGTGGAAATAAAGACAGATAAATAATGATTTGGTTTGAGTTTTGTTTATAGAGAAATAAGGAAAAAGAAAAGGAAGCAAAAAAAAAAGCCAATTGCAAGAAAAGTGATGAAAAAACCAAAATTCTTCACCACCAGCTGACCACTATGTAGGTGGACCCTAAGCAATGCCAGCCCCAGCAAATCCCCTCTGATTTCTGTTGCTGAACACAACACCATGTGTTCTGCAACATCCCTTTAGTCAGCTGGGGTCAGCTGTCCCAACTCTGTCCTCTCTAACTTCTTGTGCATCCCCAGCTTGCTTACTGGTAGATCAGCATGAGAACTGGGAATAGTCTTGATCTATGTAAGCAGTAGCTAAAATACCACTGTCATCACAAATACAAAATACGTTAATTAAATTCATGTTAACTATATGAAAAAAATTAGCCAAACCAGTACCCCTTCCTGCTTTTTCATAGAATTATAGAATAATTGAGGTCAGAAGACCTTTAAGATCATCCGGTTCAACCATCAACCTATCACTAGGATGATGTTCACCATCAAAACCATGTCCTTAAAACTTCTTGAGTAAGATAAAAGTCCCTATTACAAAGTAATTGTGGAAAGTCAGCCATACCTAGCATGATTTACATGCTACTACTGTACTAGGCCTGACAGGAGGAGAAAAAAACCATCTTTATAATGATGCTCATTATAGGATGCAAGTCATCCTAGTCATCAAAAAATGTTAGAAGTCAGATTCATGTCATTGCACTTAGTCACGTTTCCCTTTTCAGTATCTATTGCTCCCTACAAAGCATGTACACAGTATCCAAATATTAGAGCAGATGACACAGGAATTTATTCTGTTAAATGAATACCACTCTCATTCTAAGGTACTGTTCTATTTACAGCATGGTACTGTGAGACTTGTGCATAAAATCCCGTAGCCTATTGAAGTCCAAATGTTGTAGGTCCCAGCTCTGAAATTTATAGTACAAACACAAGGTAACATCCTTCTGGAGCTTCTCCCTGACTGCTACCATATGTTGTAGGATGATGGATCAATCCACCTCCCACACTGCACATTATGAAGTTATTAATGGAGATATTAGGGATTACTAGGATCATTCAACACAGCTGGGCCACTAATCTTCCCTCATTAAAAATAAAAGCAATGTTAAAACTACATACAGCAAGTCAAAGAAAGAGCCCGTAAATTAACTGAGTTTTTTAAACAGGAATATCAAATACTACATACCTTGGTTGTAATATTCACAGTCATACGCTAAAAGTAAAAGAAAACAAGCACATTATTATTATTATTACTACAAAGTAACAAGAGAATCCTTGCATATCTGCATTCTAAAAATGTAAAGCTCACTTTCAGCAGAGGAAGTTTCATGTCCCACAAGATATTTCAGTCAGTGATTTTATTTCCTTAGACCTCTGTTCAGTGACAGCAGGCCTGAAGCAGGAATTATTCTACAGCCAAGAACCCTTCTTGCTGTCAATGAAAAGAAGAATGAACTGGATCTCTTTGCAGCCCTACACAGAAAACTGGACATCCACCAGTGCCTTTCCCACAGTCTCTGCACAAACACATCCTGAGCACAGCCAGCCCTTTGCAGCAAAACAGTAAATTTAGGTGTATAAGAACTACACAGCTAACACAGAGACAGCTTGAGAGATGTGAACTGTGTTTATTATCCCTCTGCTTCTGTCATATTTGTACAACTGGGCAGAAAAAAGCCAGAGATGCCTCCCAGACGAGCTCTGGTGCATGGCCAGCTGAGGTACCTACCACAGAGCAAAGGAGATCGCCAATGAATTGCTGCTCCCTGCTGGCAGCACTTGTGGGCATAAGCTGCAATACTGGTACACAAACACTCACAGTCCCCACCAAGATTGCAGTTGCATGTATCTGTGTGACAATTTTTGATAAAAGAAGTGACATCAATCTACAGGGGGGGAAAAAAAGAAGAAAAATAGGTGGCTTAATTGCATGAGCTGTACAAATTCCTCTTGCAGCATTTTCAGCAGGAGTTTTACTTCTGGATTGACTGAAAGAATTAAACACAAAAATAAGGTATTTTTCAAAGTTTGGGCATATTCCTACACAAAAAGTACACTTCAAATGATCAGCTTATACCTAAGTTACAGGTCAAAAGAAAAATTCAGTCAGTGACTATTAACATGCTTGTCCACACACCTGCTGTTCATCAACTTTAGAGAATTATTGAAGCTGGCAGTTCTGCTCTCATAAGGCAAATACTGCCATCTCTAGTCATCCTGTCAGTTTTGCATGAACAACAAAATCAGAGCTGCAACTCTGATTACCAAGTTATTAAATTAATAAGTTGTAGAGGGGATTTTTCCCAGGGACAGAAAGATTAAGACCACTGGTGACATTGGGCAGAAAAAAAATATTTCTGTACTTATAAAGATTTTAATATAATTTGCCCACAAAACTTCATTAGATCAGAAAACGACATTCTCACTCTAAAATCCTATCACAATATTTCATGGTTTTACATGATACACTATTTCTTGAGTTTAAATCATCTTTTTCGTAATATTGAGCAATATTTCCGAAACAGTGCTCTTACTCAACACATGGAATGTTTAAAGAAATGCTTTTCTTCAGTTTAGTCTCTGGTTGAGCTCAGTTGTACAGCACTCAAATGGCACACATCAGATTACAGAAATACCATCACAGTAACAAAGCAGCACTTATCTAACACAAAGACAGCTTCTCAGCTGGCAGCTGCTAGAAGCTGGCAGGGACTGGATCAAGTGCAGGGAGATGTTACTGTGCTTTCATTCTTTTACTTGTTTTGAAAACAGGGATACCCCTGGGGATGTGAGGGACACACACGAGAATTAGCTCCATTGAAAATGGCAGTAGTAGCTTTGTAGGAATCACCAAACAGCAAACTGGCCCCAAAGACCTCAACCTGTCTCTCATGCCTGAATAACAGCATCTCTCCACGGGTCAGCAATATCCTGCTCTTGTGACAAACTGGGAGCCTTGGGCCAAAGCTTCTGCTGAGTTCAGGAATTATGAGGAAGACCTTTTTATCTGCAAGTGTTCAGGTTCCTCAGACCCTGTTGAATTCAGTGCTTATCTGGACAACTGCAATCCATCAGTTGCTGCCAGCCAGAGATGCAAGATTTTGTCTCCCTGAAAACCGGGCATTGCTGCCTGAGTTGAACTCCAAGGCCACCTGTCCCACAGGCAGGAGTTTGCCTGCATGCACTGCAGGCTCTTCAATCACCCACATAGCAGGAGCAACAAAAAGCAACAAAAAGCCCACATCTATTATTTTTCCATGCCCCCAATGTCAGTCTCTGCTTGGGCTTTTTTCTCGGCACCCAGTCCCCCACCCAGCAGTCAGCTGCACATGCCCTCGATAGGAGGTCACTTTACATTACATTTGCAGAAGCTGTACTTTCACATGCTGATTAATAGGTCCTAAAAACACATGAAAGATGTTTGCTTTACAGACTGTCCCATACAAGATAAATATGTACATGTGGAAATATTTGACTACTTATTAAATTACATGTTTTGCACCTGGCATAGATTTTTAAATATAATTATGCTAAATTTTTGGCATCATATTTGCAAATTCTAATCACAACGTGGATATAGAAAACGAATGTTCAAGAGAAAAGGTCTTTCTAAGTTGCTATAATAATACACTTTCTTAAAAACCCTCAGAAGTTCCATTTTATTTATTATTTGGCACTTTGAAAATACACTCATCATTATGTTCTCAGGCACATACTCAGAAAATTCTTTACATAGTAACTTAAGTCAACATTAATAAATCTCTTGGGTTAAGCTACTGCAACCTCCTACACAGGCAAATTCTTAATCATGTTCATGTCCAGCTTCAGTCCTGAAAGTCAGGAGGTTCAGCTGGGACGGTTAATGACATCATTTAGTATTAATAATCATGAAGAAAGCAAGAGACTGAGATGAAATGTCATAGTGGTTCTTGTTTGCACAGGTGTAAAGAAGCACCTAAATACCATTGGGAGGCTAAAATTGGAAATAGAGAAAAGTGTATAAAGCAGGTCTTGCATTGGTAACGGGTGGATTAAAATGCCATAAAAGATTATCACACAAACTTTTGTTGTCCCCACCTTGTCTAGACTTAACTAAAGGACATTCTCATAACTCAAGCCCCAGGCTCAGCCAGATATTGGGAAAACAAGGACACCAAACTTCAAAGTTTTGATAAAACCAGATGATAAGCTGTCAAACAGTTAAAAATACCAATAGCTCTGAAGCTGAAATCTTGCTCTTTCATATTTATTTCTATATAGAGCAGGACACTTAACAAAATAAAACCATTTGAGCTAAGCTGTAGGTGCATTACACATACACTTTATTTTAGAGTCCTTCCATTTATACAAATTTATAATTTATAAAAATTTAGCTACCTATATAGATAAAAGGTATAAATAAAACCTAGAGAATAGAACCTTGATTATTCAGTCGACTAACTCACAACTCTGTTACCACTACTATATTTAGATTCCAGTCTTGAAAGGAACAAGGAGCTCTGCACAAACATAGCGCACCCACACAGAGATACTTGCAGGGATTTACTCTGTATCCTCACATTCAGACTGAGGGTAATGGCAAGAAGAAGTTAATTACTGGAATTTTATTATTTTCATGACAGCATATCTTGAATATTTAATAAACTTACCACATTGCGACAAGGTGCAAAAAGATCACTGTATAAAATTGAGCATTCCTTTTTGGCATAAGGGAACTTGCTCTGATGTACTTCACATGGTCTCAGTGTTTCATTTGGGCTCTTGCACTTGAAAACAAGGAAGAACACCACAAATATTTTATAGGTAGCTGTGTTTATCAGGTACACCACAATATTATATAATTCAATACTTACATAATCAGAAAACAAAAAATTTAAATGCTATCTTCTTCATCTTCTTTCCATGATTTGTTGTTATAATTGAAAACATTTGCACAAAAAAGAATCTGTGTTTCGTTCTAAAGCACAAAAATGTTCCTGCTGTCTGTTCAATGCATAAAGACAAAATGTTTTCTTTGCGACACATTATAATCATTACCAGAGCAACCAACTGTAACATCACAAACAAATACATAGTCCAAATCCATCCTGGGTGGTTTTGCACTGACTTTAAATGGAGTCATACTACAGATGGCTTTAGCCCTGTTAGTTCAAATAAAGCCGCAGTGGTAGGAAGGGAGCAACTCATTAAAAAAAATAGAGTCAAAGATCATCATGATAACTCGAAAATGGCTGAGGTACAACAGCATCACTTAAAGGGTCTCTTCAAAAAGAAAAACAAAAGAACAGAAAAATACAGGAAAGGGACATTCAAGCTCAGAGAACACAAGTTCATCCAAAACCATGCTGTCTAGGTGCAGCAGGGAAGGTGGGTGTAACGCACCAGGAGGGTATGACGACAAATCCACAGGCATCATCGGGGTGTCCCACAGCAGCCTCAGCTGCAGTGCAGTCACCCACCTGTGCTGCCCTCCTGTGCAGTTGCTCAGACACTGCTGTGAGGGAATGTGTGGCCAATCCCAGGAAGGAGAAGCATCTCATGCTTCACAGTGCTCATACAAGAACATTTCCCAGTGGCAGAGCTGGGTTTTAGGCCTCTGGCTTTACAGTATTTAGATTTTTCAGAAATGGTGACCAGGATACACCTTCATAAAGGCCAAAGGTCCTTTCTGAAAAAATCCCTAAGGCCTACTGCGGGGGCAGATGAAGTGTCAAGTCTGCCTGAGCACAGCCTAGCAGTAAGACCAAGGTCGAACTTAGATCCTGAATGTTCTGGCAGACACAGACATTAGGAGATTACATGATATTTTATAAATATAGATCTCCACCAAAAGGTAAGGTGAAAGTCTGGGCGGCATAAGCAAAAGTTGTAACATCCTGCAAGTTAATGTGCTGTGCTTTTTAAGGGAGACGCTGAACTGATAAATTGAAAAAGAAAAATTCACACACTTCATACAAAGTATTTACACATTTGTTTATGTACGACCATCTAGATGAGCAGTAATTCTTCAAACATTTGCCCTGTTTCCTTACAAAATTTAAATGTTTTATGTACAATGAATGGAGATATTGAGGCAGAGAAGCCTCAAAATCTCTATTCCAAAGCATTCTTTCATGAGGTGAGAAACATTTAGTCAATTTTCTGCTGTGTCAAGGAGAGAACAGATTAAAAACTGGTCCTGACAGACATCCAAAGGGAGAATGTCATAGGTTAGCAAAGCATAGTCCCGGAAGTGATGTTCTGCAAAGGAGTGCTTACAGCTTCCTCTATGACTTGACAGAACCTATCAGCTGGCCAGCTTGAATATAGACAATTCTTTAAGCCACTTAAAGTTGTGACCGCCTCTGTGATCCACACTTAAGAATAGAAACCCTGAGGCAGAGGCTCTCTCTCGTTTCCGGCGCTGGGACAGGTGGCTGCGGGCCCCGTGCGGGGCCCAGTGCGCCCAGCCCAGGCCCTGCTTGGGCCAGGCCGGGCCGGGCCACGGCCATCCTGGAGCCGATGGACCTGTTCCAGCCGTGGAACTCCCCTCGCAGTCCTGCTGTGGGCAGCCAGAGGAGCTCGGCTCCCCCTCCTCTCCACTGTGATAAGCCATATTCCAGCTACGTGAGATTAACCCTTTTAGTGCTGTGAAGAGCTGAAAACCTGAGGGAAGAGAAAGAGGAGATGCTTAAAGCTGAAATTCTGTTGTGAAGCTATGATATATCAGAGTATCCCGTTGTAATTTCATGAAGATATGGAGGGTGGAGTGTTCAATTCAACTCGTAAGCAAAAGCACCTGCGCTGAGATAGGCAGATGCTGAAGCAGCTGTAATTTCATGAGAAGTTTGAACAGGGAGAGATGGAAGTGATGAGGACTTTTGCTCCAAATGGAAAAGAAGAAAACCTCAGTTCCTAGAGATGCTCCCAGAGATAGTCCTAAAGATGAAGATGAGGAAGACCCTTTGCTCCCAGGGAAGGAGAAGGGCCTCTGTTCTTAGAGATTAAATGCTCCCAGAGATGGGTGAAGAGAACTTTTGTTTCAGAACGGCTCAACCTTAAAATTGTACCCCAAAAAACTTCAAGAGTGGACCCTCAAAAGCAGTTGTGGGAAAAGCTGCAAGTTGGGGGAAGGGACTCACATGCAGGCAGAGAGACTCCTCTTCCTAAATGGACTGAACAATATTTGGAAGTGGGCGGCTGGCTCGTTGTGATAATGTTTCCATAGCATGAGCAAGAGAGACTCCTCTTCCTAAATGGACTGAACAAGGTTATTATGGAAGTGGTAAACAGACTGAACATCTTAAGGGTTGTCTTTTTACATTGTCAGTGGGAGAAGGGAGGAAGGTGGGGGGGAGGAGGAGAGTTCTGAAGGTGGTATAATTTTTTTTCCCTCTTTTAGGTCTGTTAATAAACTTCTTTATATTCTTTCAAGTTTGGTGCCTGCTTTGCCTTTCTCCTAATTCTTGTCTCACAGAAGATAAGCAGTAATGAGTATTTTGGACCAAACCACTACACTAAATTGGTGTTTCTGTCCGGTTACAAACCCAACCTGCTACAGAGAGCTTTACAAATAATGATTTTTCAGGAGGTCCACAAGGCTATAAAACTTCACATCTCAGCACAAATTAATGAAAATCCTATTCTCCTGTGTTATAAACCAGAGTTATGGCCATCTGCTCTCCACAGCCTCCTCCTTCCTTCTCCTCAGAAACCAAGTTTCCATACTGGACTGTGCCTATTGCTGTTCTGAGCCTTTTCTGCCCATCCCTTCACCACCTCTGCTTCATCAGTTTACTCTGTTTACAAAGTGCAACTAAAATAAATCTTTGTTTTATTTTCAGTGTTCAGAAACTCTTTTCCAGACCACTTCTTTCCAGCATTCAGATTCTGTTTACTTTTGGTATCCTGATGCCTCCAATCCCAGAGAAATTACAATTGTTTTTAAAATTGGGATTAATCAAAAATATCAGAAGCAGTGTACCTAACTTTGTAGAATACTGAAATCCAGACAATTATAATTGTTTTACATAGGGGAAAACATATCCTGCCCTAAAGAGATTGTTTGGTTTCATTTAAATTCAGGATATGTTTGCTATGACACAAGACATTATTAACACATTTCACCTCTACAGACACAAAATTTAAAATGTCCTGTTATACAGTGACCATAAATTTAGAAAATATCTGTACATCGTGTGCTTACAATGTGCTCATTTAGAAATTAAAATTATAATGTTTTTTCTCTAAATTTTTATTGGACATGGGACTTACCTGTCCTAATACCCAGCTGTCTCCAAACACCTGTGCATTTCTCACCTCCATGTTGTTTGATGTAGTCAGATCATTTGAAGTATATTTGTCAAAATTTCCACACAAGCCTGCCAGTTTGCCCTGAAGGAGAAGAAATTTTTTCATAAACTAACAGTCAATAATTGGCCCAAATGACACACATGGAATATAAAAATTTTAAGTGAAAAGGGTGAATGCAAATCTGACTTATATTTTGAAAATATCTGATGCTCTGCTATGCCTGCAGTTCCATATTGCAAATATCTTTTAACATAAATCAGTGGTTTTCTTCTTGTTTTCCAGAACTTGTTCTTAGTGCCTGCCTGTGAAAATGGACTGGAATCTAGTAATATTTTTTTCTGAAAGCTTAGTAGTGCTTCCAGTCCAAAAGTCAAAAGTTCAGGTGAATTACCTCATGATTGTGAAGCCTGACTAGGTGTTGTCATTAAAACTTGTTAACTCTAATTTTAGCTCACAATAGCTAGAACATTTGTAATAGCAGTTATAAAAGACACAGCTGCAACTTTATTGTGTTGGGTATGCACTTCTGATGCAAAAACTACGTAGACATGCATACACCCATAAATATATATTAAAATAGATATTTCTGCGCAACAGTAAAAAGTAAAGTTGGATTTTTAGAGTGTTGTGCCTCACGCTAATGAGTTCTTTTTTCTTAAGGTCTGCTGCAGACATCTTACTGAACTGGAGCCTCTGGAAGAAACAGTCATTGGAAACAGAATGAACTGGAAGAATTTGTGTTCCTGAATGGAACCTCAGCTCCCTGCTAGCTTACTCAAAAACAGAAGAAATTTTTTTCTCCATGTGTATTGTTGACTGATAAATCAACCTGTAGGTGAAGTAAGTATGTTACAGCTATTTGGACAGAAGCCTATAATAATTTTGCTTTAAAACCACATTAGATGGTCATTATAGCTTTGACTTACACTTCAGAAAATCTGATACTGTGTTCTAGCCTAGCATGCTTTCTTTTCTTTTGCTGAATGAGCCCCACCTTAATACATGTGTTCATGTTTGAAACAAAGGAGAACTGTAACTCTGAATTGCACAGATATGGTTACTCTGCCAGCACCCAAAGACTGAGTTGCAGAAACACCAAGGTAGATGATGACATAGGAATGGAAAATAGAAGAGCAACTGGCAAAAGAAGAAGCCTTGAATTCTTGCTTGCATCATGACAGAATCCTGTCACGATATATCTTTCAGGTTTAAATGTAAGTTTTTGTCTACATCCTTTCCTGTATTTTGACTTTTTAAGTTAAACCCAAGATGTGACTCTTATCTGTTCATCTCAGAAGCCTCTGTTACATCCCAGGTTGCAGATCTATCATCAGTCTAATGCAATCTGTACTGCAAACTTGCCATCTTCCATGTCACTAGATATGGAAGCTTCTTTTCCATTGGCTTTAGCAATTATGCGAACACACAGTGAACTGGGTATCTCAAAACTACCCCTCCCTTTGAGCCCCCAAAGTATCTTTGAGTCAGAGCTGAATCCCTGCATATGTCCAAGGTTGCCGTGTATCAAGCAATGGGGTAAGCATACATGTAGCAACCACTCCTTCTCTTCGGAAGTTGCATTCTCCATCTCTTCTTACCTGGGAAATGCTAGCCACTGAACACAGTGATAAAAAGCTATACCACTGGGAGTCTTGAAGAAAAGAATACACGGTTACTCAATAAAAGATCACATTAGCAATATAGAGAATCTACACAAAATCTCAGGTTTATATTTTGGCTCACCTTCCATCGAGGTCCAACTTTAACATGCATCATTGTCTTCTTATCCCATAGAATTGTAATGTCCTGTTCTGGAAAGTGTATCACAGTATAGTATCCAGCCTTCCAGAGCTGATAGTTAGATTTGTTTTCCTGTGCCCCTAGAGTCTTCTGACACAAACGAATATTTATTAAGATCTGCTAAAGTAGTGCTACCAAGGTATACAAACAGATAACAGCAAAATTTATATTGAAGAATACTTCAGCATATAGCTGAATCAATAATATTAATGGAACTGTTTAATACTTTGATATTTTGTCTTTTCAGTCATTCAAGTTTGCTTCATACTTTGGTTTCCCTTTCAAAACCAAGTGGAAAGAAACTCATAAATGCCAGTATGTTCCAGCTCCTTGAGACTTTTGAGCAATCTTCTTTGTAGGACAAATAGAACTCGGGGCAAAAAAAAAAAAAAAGATGTGTCCTGGGACCTGCTGCTTTATCCTGGCCTAAGCACTTGTACTGTATTAACTCAGACTGAGAGACACTTTCCAAAAACATGCTCCTTTAGAGCTGTAAATTTGCAGTGCTTATCTTAAAGGGCAACACAAAAAGGAAAGAAAATAACTAACCTGTTTCTCAGAAGGTTCACTAAAATAAATCTCAGTATCTCCAACAGTGATGAAAACATTCTTCGAGCAAACAATATCATTGTCAAAGCACTTTTTGTTCTGAGCAATTATAGATATATTTGAATTATCTGTGCTCTGTAACATTAAGAAGAAATCATTTTACTTATATATTCAATTGCATTTCACTCCTGGAGATTTATTCTATGTTTACCATCACAAAAATAGGTGTATAATTTAGAATTTACACACTTTTGAAATTAAATTTAAGTAAGTTACCAAACCAAGAAATGCATTTTTAAATTCAAAGCTGAACTTTGGAGTTAAAGAGCTATTATGCTCAGCTGTGACTCCTCTTGCTAAAGACTTCACAAACTCAGAGGATCAGGCTACCCCTAAAATAAGAGTCTGGTTTAGGCTTTTAAAACATGCTTATACTTGGAATCCAATATTTACAGCACAGTGTGTTTGTCAAAATTGAGACACGCTATAAAAAGAGCTTTATTTTTAAACCAAGGTACATGAGATCAAGCTGTTTTCGTATTTTTAAAACCAAGGAACCTACCATCTGCAGTAGTAGATAGAACAGTTTCTGTGCCACCACTCATCAAATTTCACAAAACTATGAGTCATACTCAGTGTTATTGGGGGGCGTAAAGGTTTCTGCCAATATTTTTGTTTGTGGGGTGGGGTTATTTTAACATTTAGAAGATTTGAATACTTTGTTGTCTTGATTTACTGGTGTTTTAGTACTTTAAACTCAAATTTAGTGCCTTCCCAATCCCACACCTTTCGGCTCTACAGCCTGTACATTAATTTTGCATTCTAGGCACAAAAAACCCACCTTTGCACCTTGGCTCAGCATATCTGTTTATTCACCTACAGCTTCTGTGGTTCTTCTGTATCCTGAGGGAAATTCACATGCACCTTGTAATTCCCCATGCTAAGGTTTTTACTTGAACGAAGGAGATCAACTTTCTTTTCAGAGTTGCTAACACTACCGCAAACAAATGCAAAGTTGAGTTATTCCTATTATTTCCTATTTTAATTTGCTTTCCTGTTCATTTCTGAACCAATCTTTGCAAATCAACAAGCAGCCGTAACTGTAGAAATTACTTGAGAAAGTTAACTTCGTAACATTAATGAGCCAATAACACTGTTTCTGAATCTGGTTCGATTTTTGATCAAATTCAGTCCTACAGTGATCACAAACCTGAGACAGACATAAAATAAAAATCTTACAGACATGAAATAAAAATCTTGGAAGTGGCAAGTAGCACCCACTGACAAATCTAGTTTTATATGGGACACTTAGGCAGTGCTGGGAATAAAAAGCTTCTCTTCTTGATAAAACTCTCCTTACTCCCACCCTACTTTAAACATAGTCTCTGAAACTATGTTTAGATGAAACTAATTGCAGGTGCTAATGGGCATGGTGTGCAAGATGGAAATGGTGGCTCTCAGCATCTCCCCAGTCCTGGGAACTACTCTTGGCTCCTAGCAATGCTCTTGAAGAGCTCCACTTGGCCATAACAGGAGGCATCCCTTGCCTTGGTTTATGCCCACAGAATCTCTCCCCAGAGCTTTGCTCCCTCCTGTGGTCCATGTACCGCTGCCCTGGTCAGTGTACCCCCAAAAGGTGCTGGCTACTTACTCCTAACTACTTTTTGCCTGTCTCACATTTGTACCCTTATTTATTCCATGCTCATCAAAATTCAAGAATTTTTTAAAAAAGCAGTAATTTTTCCTCATCAGTGATAAACATCTCATACAGAAAACATAGGTGCTATAGGAAGCAGATCGTGTATTTTTCCTTAATAGAAGTCACAGTGACCAAACTCTTTAAAGAACACTTTCAATCTAAAATCAAAAACAAACCCAACCCCAGATGATGGAAAGTGTAGAGGTACTTTTTTGCCACACGGAGGAGGTGCTACAGTTTTGCTGCCTTTAGCCTAGCATAGCCCACAATCCAGAGGATGCTGCTACCTGGCATAGAAAACACTCTACAGCAGGCGAGTGCTTGTGAATGCAATGAACACAAGCTGTGGGAGACTGCCTGCAAGCTCTATGTTACCCTAATGCCAGGGCTTAGGAAACAGATGGTATTTGTCAGCAGTTAGCTTGGAAGACAACATTTACAGTGGGTAAAATTATTCACTAACTGCTTAGTGGTAAGGGGGTGTAGGAAATCAGATCTCCATGATTTAGCAAGGGAACTCAGTTTAAAAGTATCAAAAGCTTCAAGGTAAAGCAAAGTTCATCTGTTCCATTCTGTTGTAAAGTTGTTTTAGGTTGCACTCAAAATAAAATTGGTCACTACCTTATTGGGAAATACACTATGTTTTAATTAAGCCAGGCTTGCTGCTGGAGTCAGTACAACAATTGTTCCCCTCCAAGTCAGATAACAGCCCAGAGCATTTTTTGATTTATTGGATGTGATGTGGTAAATTAAAAAGGAGACAATCTCATTAGTTTGCTAGATAGGATGCAAGCTGATACATTCTGTGCTGGCCAACTGGAAAGCAAGAAAGCAAGCTACCTCCCCACCATGGCTCAGTGCAGACAAGGACTTTGCTTGCAGTCTCTAGGTCTATTTGATGCCGATGACACTGTGGGCTCTTTTCATGGCACAGTTCATTTCTCTTCAGTTAGCTTAGTCTTAGCAAAAAGGGACACTCAGAGTTAATAGGGAAGCAATGTCTTCCCCATAAGAAAAGAAATTAAGAGCTTGATTTTAAATAAGGGTAGTTTAATCAGGCTAATTATCCCACAGTAGAAATACACCTTTTTTGGCAATGAAGACAAGTCCTTGAGGCAGCAGCGGGTAGCTGTATTAGCTATGCTAATTGAAGCTGCTGCCTGTGCCTTCTGGCAGTCCAGGCCAATCCCTTCATCTGAACAGCATCAACATACTCAAGTCAGAAGTTTTTGTGTATGGTTGGGATTTGAGCCAAGGGCATGAGCTGAGTTATATTTCAAGTTAACTCTGAAGTACAGAGAAGCCTGGAGCCAGGAAGTGTTTTGCTGACCAAAGGCAGAACAGGGAGTCCTGAAGACATGTGCAGTACTTCCTTACTTTAGGACTGCATGATGGTTAAATTACTAGAAATGATGCAGGATGGAAATGCAGAGAGACTGTGGTAGTAGTTCAGTAGACTTATGAGTAAACCAGACATTTAAGAAAAAGGGGTTTTGCATTAAATCCTGAATCTTCTGTGCTTTCTCTTTTTCAAATTAAATCTTAGACCTAAACACAAACATAAAAATATCATTATGCATTACATGTCTCTTATGGCTCTAAGCTTTCACAAAATTATTTGCTTTACATATATACTCTTGCCATTCTCTCCATATACCTCAATAGACACCTTTCCCAGCCATACAGTACTAGACAAATTCAAACTTGAAAGACAGTTTCTATCACAGTCTTCAAATTATTCTGTATCTGCTTCACATGCAGTCTCTTCTTTCAATAAAGAAGAAATAAAGTGCAATTGAAACTTAACACTTAACTAATACCAATGCAAAAGAAAGGACTATTCAGATTAGGCGAGGATCATCTGATGTTTATATAAGACAGTGAGGTCTTAGGCAAATCTCAAGAGATCTTAGAGAATGTGATGGTATAAATGATAATGATCGAGTTCCATCTCTCTAATCTGCACTAAATCCAAACAAATATGAAAACAAGCTTTTGTTACTACCACTAGAAGAAATACCTGAGTAGATACTAGGAGCAGGTCTAATGAATAACAAGGTGGGGTTTTTTTTGGTTTTGTTTTTTTTCTGCACAGCCTCTTTCCAAGGCAGAGTCACTCTTTACCTTTTTAGGTAAAATGCACCCAGCAGGGGATGTACTACAGTTCATCATGTGAAACCTACTTACGCTGACAGAAACTTGAAATAAAATGGTTTTCCCACTGCAAGAGTATCTTCCCACGTAAATTACCATATCCAGCCCGTTCCAACTTAATATCAGTTTCTTTGTGATAACATGGAGTTGCCAAGCAACAGAAGAGACAGAGTCACAGCTCTGGGCAGTCAGTCAAAAGCTCATTGTCAGTCCCACTTCTCAGGACATTCTTTTTCTAGACTTCACTGCACTTTTTTCCATATTTCTTCCTAGTAGAAAAAGCAAAGCACTGCTTTCCTTTTTCTGGTTTTTTTCTGTTTGTTGTTTTTTTTTTTAGCAGTGCTTGGGAATGCTACAGTTTATTTTTGTTAGAAACTTTCTATTTCAATATCCTATTAAAAATTTTCTATCCCTTTTAACCACTAACAATGTTGTGTAGTGTGCTTACATTGTCAAAATGCAGCCTGGGAGAAGACAATTGAAAAGTGGCTGTATTTATTTCTTTGAAAGTTTCATTAAAATTTCTCTAACTGTTCAGTGTAAAGACTCATTATTTTCCATTCTTAATATCCTGATTTACCCCTTATCTTTGGTTTATTCCTTACAATACACTAAATTGCAAACTAGGGTGGCCATAAAGGCATATGAGGACATCCTGGGAATGGAATAGAGATAGATTAGGTCTATCTTCCTTTTGCTTTAATGATGCTTTAGATGTTTTCATATATAGACATAAAAAAGAAGGGCAAAAAGCTCTAAACATACTGAAAAAAATATACACTAGTTTAAAAAGTAGAATTTGCTTTCTCCTTCCTACATATTTTTAGAGAGATTCCTTAGCTCTGTTCAGACCTAACATTTCAGGAGATTTTATGGAAAGTAAGAATTTGTTTGGTTGTGGTTTATTGGCTCCGAGTTTCTTCTGAAGGAAGTTAACATTTGAAATTACTTCTAGTGAGCTTGATCTCGGAGAAGTAAAACATCTTAGCCCAGATTTAGTGATAGCCCAGATTTCTTTGGGCATAAATATTTAAGTGATTTTGGAGAGCAGAGAAATGCCTTGGCATCAACATGTTCTTGCTCTATTAGTTTCCTGTGCCATTTTACTATGGACCTGATCTCCAGATAATCAGTGAAAACACATTAAGTATGCAAAAATTATTTTAATTTACACTAAGAACCATCTCTTATTGAAAGGCTTCCTTTGCTTTGCTGGTGCACTAATTTCTTCTTTACCTTTTCAAAATTATATGTACAGTCCATGTCACTTTATTCGATCCCTGGTTTTGCATCCTGTACTAATTTGTATCAGCAAATGTTCTTCCCCATAGCTATTAAAACAACAGAGCAATATTGCTTGGAGTCAACAGATGGCACTGAAACACACTGTCTCAGTTTGGGAAGAAATCCACATGAAAGTTGGGAAAAATGTTATAGGAAAGACAGTGGGTGATCCTCTTACACAGGAGAAAAAAGAGAGGAAAGGAATAGTAGTAGCACTTTTTTTTCCACTGATATTATAGATTTTTATTCAGCTATTAAAAAAAAAGAACCAAAAAACCCATTTAGGAACTAAGAACCTGAGAGCTAAATTGCTCATGCAAATGCACATTAATTTTCCTTCACATCTTCTACATGGCTGCAGATTATTTTCACTCAAAATACGGCAAAGAAGCTTTCAGTACACTTGTAAGATATGATCTATTTCTAGCTTTGAAGCACAGTTGAGTAGAAATGGAGGAGAGCAACATGACTGAGTAGATTCACTGATGAAAATTCAAGAAGACTGAGATTATTCTAGCTTCTGACTCATCCTCAAACAACTTCCAGATGTTTGTTAATGCATCCATGATAACTCTTTCCTATTTCTTTAAAAGTGACTTCTGAAAAGGATACACCTCAGGCAGAATAAACTCTCAACTCCAAAAAGATGCATTACAATTATGTATACATACACATACGTATATATACAAGCAATAGGAAAAACATATCATGATATATTTTCTTTATACATTGGGGTTTTTTTCTAGCAGATTTTACTGCAATATAGAGCTGTTGTGTCTTCTGAAGGTTTGCAACAATAAAGTCTGAATACTTTTTTTAAAATATACAGATAATAATGAAAACACATGACCGTGAATATTTTATCTACTTAAAATAGAACCTTGTTCTAACTCAGTGTTTCTTAATTTTGAAAACACTGGAGAGAGATCACTGAAAAAGTTTTGATTTTTTTTTAAGAGAACTATATTAAAAGGTTTGAGAAAAAATCTTTTAAAGCAGATTTCCTTTTGTTTCATTTACTTGACTTTGCCTCCTCATGTACCATATTTAGCTTTTGCACAGGTCATATTACTGCAATCCCTTTCTAATTAAAAATGAGACCTTCTGCAGACTGAAGATTTGGGAACATTTGAATATTTGTTTCCAAGTGACACATTCTGCAACATGAACTATTCTGAATTACAAATCAGCATCAGAGTTGGTGGTGTTAGTTTTAATATCTAAGCATGTATTTATATGTGTTTATATGAGACCTGTTAGTCTTGTTTTATTAATAAGTGCATTATAAATGTTAATATTTTATCACTGTTGGTGGTAATGATAAAGTGCAACAGGAAATAAAGGACAAGAGCTCCGGCACACGATTGCAGGAACTAGAAAGCTGGTATGTGCACAAAGCTTTTATGTTTTTCAAAATAAAAATGTTAAGTGTGTTCATTTACACTGCTGAAGTTTAGTTTTTATACATTCAGAAAAAAAACCCAACAACTCATATCCTAACCTAAATCAGAGCAAATTTAATTCACAGTTCTCATAGCTCACCAACACCCAGAGTCAGAGGCCATAAACTGCTAAGCAGCACCTCCAGGGGACTGGCCCAAGCATCCCACCCCTTCAAACACAGAGAAGGGCTGGGGGTTACTGCTGCCACCACAGCTCTGAAACAGCAGCACATCATGCTGGGTTTTCCTCATCCTGTACTGTGCTGGATCAACAGACCATGAAGCTGTACCCACCAGAGGTGCTTCAACTCAGGCAGCCTCTCTTACAGTGAACTGCCTTTTCAGACAACAATAAAACATTTTGGGGTCATATAGCCAAAGGGCTGTTGGGTGATGAACACTAACCCGAAATCAGAAATTCAAGACAAAAGGTCACTAAATGGCAAAGTTCTCAGAAAGAGAATCCAAATTTTGAATCACACTATGCATACACAATCTCCAAATTGCCATTCTCATGGTAAGAAACGTTTCCCCAAGCCTTTTCTGGAAGCCCTCCATGCTAATCTGCACAAATTGAAAGAAATCTTTCCTTTGTTGGAGAATAAAAGTGATTCATTCACTGCATAATTTAATGGTCTGGAGAATCAGGTGGAGGAGGCGGAAAGGCATGTGGAGGTAATTGAGTCTGAAGTCATTGATCTGAAGAAAATGGAACCAGAGCATAAATCCATTGCCAAATGTAATCAGATCTTTTGCTCACAGAAGGAATAGAACAAATAGAAAAACAGGTACAGATGAAGACAAGATGGAAAGGGATGTTTCCCAGAGGGAGCTTGCTATTGACCCTTACAGATCTTCCAGAGACTCAGAAAAAAGAGGGCATCCAGAAAGGTTTCATCTGAAATCATGGGCCTGATGAAAAGCAAACTGTTGGTATTCTTTGCAACTAGAGCAGGGCAAACTATTCACAGTAAACAGTGTTTTCACTGAAATGTAGTCTCCCTCTTTTTTGGACACAAATTTTCACGCAACACATCATTATTTCTACACTTACACAGTTACTGCTGCTATAAACAATTTGACAAGTGTTTTAGGTGGAAATATTTTGGTACATCATTTACTCATGAAACTACATGCTAGAATGTGACTTGAGGATTAAATATGTTAATTAAAAAATTAAAGGTATTCTGACTGAAACCCCATGCACTGCTTTATTCCCTGAAAAAATGGAAATTACTTTTAGAGTCTGGTGTCCAATTTTAAACATTTGTAATTTCAAATTCAACATTATTTATTTTCCCATTAAATCTTCAAAATCTGTTAAAAGAAACTATTTCTCTTAACTGTGAATAGTCAGCTTGACAACGTTGATTAACCATGCACCTGCGGCTTCAATTCCACTGTAGGGTGACTAACAGCAAGAAGAATGTATTTATTTTACAAATAATTATTTTTAAAATGTATTATTTTACAAGAAATAAATAATGAGAGAGACCATAGAAAATATTTAATTCTACAGATTTGCAAATTTCATGGATCTACAGTCTGGCTACCTGGCACAAATGATGTTGAAAAAAAGCTGCACAAAATATTACAGATATTCAATAAGGGAGAATAGGATAAATGCTACTTCTGACTCCTCAGATGTGTCAAATGAGTAATTGAAAATTGCTGCTTTCTGTGTGATTGCTCCAGTTTATGCCCAGCCATCATGTAAATAATTTACCAGTCAAGATAAATATATCAGCAAGTAATGGCTAAAAGATTATCAGTACATCAGCCAAGCTCTGTATTAAGCACGCTAATAAAAAGTATTATTAACTAAGAGCTTTGAACTTGCTTCAAGTTACAAAAGACGGGGAATGCAAGAAAAGAGTTCCCTGGCTCTACTCCCCAGGGCAGTCCAGGTATCTAGCTCTCAGGACATGTCAGCAACAGCAGAATCATTTGGGAAACTGTTCCCAGTGGTTCCTGAGATGATGCATGTTTTGTTAAATGAATTTAACAAATGGTCTCTCATGTAATGTCTCCTGACCCAAAAGAGTTACATCTGCACTTCTAATTGGCATAATGCTTCAATTATTTGATCAAATGGCTCAAATGGTTGTTGCTTTCATAATCCTCCAACTTTGGCTTTAAAAGAGCTTTCATCATTACATCAAAAAAGCTTAAAATGGTGACTTTAAAATGCTCAAACCCCCAATGGCAGGTGAAAAGAAGAGAAAATATTTTTATTGCATATTTTGAAGTTAATACTAATCTATTAAATAGGAATACTTGAGGATAAGAACTTAGTTAAGCTGACCTTCATCTTTCAGGATATAGGAACAAAAGAGTCCATCCTTTTCTGTGCTTTAGGACTTCCTTGACAACCTACTAAAGTTAGTGGAAATACTTCAGTGGGGAGTTTGGAGTGTTTTTTAAAAGGCAGATGAGCATTGCAACAGAGCTCCTTCTCATTTGAGAATATTCTGATGGGTAATTTATCCCTCTAAACTCTTGCTTGAAGTCTGCCCCAAAGCAGGTAAAATATTTTTTCTGAGAAATATTACTATTAATTTTTCTGAGGAAAAATTATCTTCTTCACAGAAGAGAACATGTCTGAGGGGCTCCAAGTGCACTGACCTTACAAGCCTTAATGAAAATGCTGAGCTGCAGGACTAAAAACCACCACAAAGAGAGAAAAAGGCCAACACTTGTCATAGAAAGACATCAATTTTACTATAAAAGCAGAAGTCTATGAAATAAGTAAGTGGAAGAAACAGATGGCAACTAGTAAAAAGTTTGCCAGAAAAATAATCCCTTTTCTTGGGGGAAGAATGTAGCATCATCAAAGACAATAAAATAAGACAATAAGCAAGAAAATGGAAGAAAAAAGATACTTAAATATTTTAAAGTAAGAAACTGTTTGACTTTATCATTCATATTTCGACTAGCAAAATGAAGTGTTTACATGATCTACACTGATAAACGAGGCATAGTTTCTCACCTTAAATGAGTTTGGGAAAAAAATAAAGCTTGAAAAGCTGGAAAAAGTCTGAGAACTCTGAAAAGCAGATCTATGTAGGCAGCATTTTCATTATTTGTGTCATGTTCACCTGAAGAATGGCCCATTGGCTGTGTGCCACATGCCTTATTATCTGGCTGTCAGCTTTATTCTTGGACGCCAAATGCTCCCCATGGTTTGCTTCCAGATAGGTTCTTTCTTACACAGCAGAGTGACAGGTGATATTTGATTGTAAAAGCCAAACATTCCAGTATCATACTGAAGTTTGAAAAAGCAGCATAGATTTGTTTTACAAACCTCTCTTAATGAATGGCACAAGAATTAAGAAATTACAACCCACCTTTCCACATCATCATACCGGCAAGATGATTTTACAGGTAAAGTAACCTGTATTTTTTGCATCTTAAAGGAGGAAGGCTTGTACAAAGGTTCACGTATCTCTAAGAATAAGAGCTCTTTTATCATATATGATACATGCCAGGAGTTTGCTATGAGGTATTATTATCTTTTTCAAATCTCTCTATTTACTTTTTAAACACACTCAAAAATCTGGAACCAATGTATTTTATTTCACAGCTGTGAATACTCTACTAAAGCATACTTGAAATAAACTATTTGCAGTAGTTCTTGTTGAGAAACTACGCTTCATTCTTAAGGTTAGACAGTCAGGAAAATGAGTATTCTTCTAAACATACTACTGTAACTGAGAAGACAGTCTTAAAATAGCAACAATTGTAATAAACAATAGTGGTTTTAGTAAAAGACTATATTTTTTAATGTCAGTAATGGTATTTTTAAACAAAAAGCTAGCAATGTACTCTAAATGTGTGCTATGAGGAACATTAGCATGTAGCTGCCAGACAATTTCAATGAATGATTTCATTGTTGAATTATGAAATCATTGTGTTTGATATTATTAAACACATACAAACCAGATCTCATGCAGATCATGTTCAAGAAGAATTTCAAGCAGCCTGAGGTCATCATTAGCCCTAGGCCAAGAAGGGCTCATAGATAATTATTAAATAAATCTATAGCTTATACCTACTTCTAGCAGTTTCTATAGTGATATTCTTTGTTCATGTGACAAAAGCATGGTTAAGCTAAACCAGAAAACATTGATTTTTCTTTTTCTCTAAACCACATAGATATGCAAGAACACGCCCAGGTACCATTTTCAAACAGATGAGCACAAAATGTCATTTACAGATTCTTCTTTCACATCTGTTCTACATCTGCTTTCTTAATGTTTGTTTCTATAGCTAAACTCTTGATGTTCAAAATATTTGTTGCCTCATGGACACAAGAAAACTTACGACCAATCCTCTTACCTTTAGCAGGTAAGTTTGGCAGTCGCTGACATAATCATACTCCAGTCCATCAAAGGTGTAATAGTGTCGGTCTCCATAGACGGTGCACACAGCGGGACAGGGGTAACTGGTGCAGTTGAAGACGCCTCTCCGACAAACACTGCAAGGAAAACTAAAAATCAGTATCTCCTCGTAATGGCAGTCATTTGCTGTATATTTTCAAGAAAATGTTTTCTTGTGGTCTTTATTTCAAATCATACAGAAATTCATTAATAGAATAAAATTCTCAGACCTTGAAACAGAGAGCTATACTGTGGATTGCTTCTGAAAATACTGGTGATGCCATGGCAAAAAAAGTGTTGAACATTTTGCCATCAGCCCATACGTACAATAAAAATGCATTAAAAATAAATACAAAATCTCAAACTTTGCATGGCTTATGCAAATATTTCCATCACTGTCTCCAATATAAATAAGGCACAATGCCACAACATGCTCCTTCATAAGACACCAATCGTCTATTTTTTCTAAATTTTGATAAAGGTCTGCAAATTTTCGAAGGAAAATACTTCAAGTGCTACCTGTAGGATTTCAGGGTATCAGACATATATGGAATGAGTTTAAGAAATTAACACTGATATTTTGCAAGATTATTTTTCCTGTCAGCTACATTCAGTGGCTCACACAAACTTGTATGAAAGTAGTACTGGCATCCTCTATTTTTGCTTTGTGTACGTGTAAATGCTCAGTTGATTTGCCAGTGCAGTTTTTAACTGATCAAAAGCTGCCATGCCAATTTTTTTTCATTATTAAATACACACTTAACTGAACATAGATATTTTGACTACCAAATTAGCGTGGATGAAGAACTGTTTTGTGCCCGCATGAATCAGGTAAATCTCCTTTAAAAATATGCTGGGTGCTAGCTCATTTTTCAATTCTAATGGAATTTTTTTTTCAATTTGCTCATGTTCTCCCTATACAGTCACTCATAGTAACTGGTAAATTACACTGCAAACCATCCAGTTCTCAAAGAAACAGACTATTTACTGCTGTCATACATTTAATATCTCTCTTTTTCTCCTTGGTTGTCTTTCATGATATTCTACTCTGCAAAATGCCACATGTCTTCATTTCAGAGACTAGCAAATATGTGTGGAATTAAGCATTTCTTCTTGACTGCTTTTTAACTTGGATACCTTCAGCTTCCTTTTTAGATCTGAAAAGGCACTCACTCCAAAGGCTTCCTACTTAACCAAGTCTATCAGTAAGCCTAATGAAAGCTATATCCTGTAACTATCTATAAACAAGCATATATAGTTTTGATTTTCAAAGTACATTTTCTGTATCAGTTTCACTTTGGGTCTAGATCCAGACGATTTGAAAGTATGCAAATGAACTCACCAGGTGTAACACGGAGTAGCTATCACTTCTCCTGACAGAAACTCCCTGTCTTTCCAGGTGCATGGGCAACTTTCAGGAATATAACATTTCCCTCTGTGCTCAGCCATCCTTCAAAATAAAAGAATTATTAAGATGAAAGAGTAAATCCACAAGAAGATCAATATAACTGAATGTGTAGTGAATTGTTGAAACCCCAGCAAGGCCAACCAAACCAGTCTTCCATCCAGCCAAGGAAAATTGTTCCCTCAGCAAAAGCTGTCCAAATCAAATGATCTCCACTGTGCACAGCTGGAGACCTTGCCAAGCTCACTGCTGCAGCTCTCCTTCTATCTGGAAAGGGATATGTTGATGTGGGCAGCAACTCCCATGCAGGAGTGTAGCTAGTGTAGGTATTTCTCTCTGAAAACTGCAGAGCATCTGGGTACCATGCGAGTGGCTGAGCTGGCAGCCAGATTGCCCTTCCCTCTCTGCTGCTTTCTTGTCCTGCTGTGCCAGGAAAGCAGCTGGACTGGTGTGTCTGCTCCTCTGCACAGACAGCACCTGTCCTGTTCTGAGTGCAGAACAGTGAGCTGGCCTATGGCACCTGTTGCACACTTTATGAAGCACAGTGATGGAGGTTACTTGCCTACACAAGGGAAGCTGAAACAAGCAAGGTTAAGAAAAACAGGCATTTAATGCAAAAAGTGTCAAATCTAATTAGATCAGTAAGTGACCCAGAGATATGGTCAACCACATTTTTGCTATCTCATTTCCACCTATTTAGCAATGTTAACTTTTATAACAAAAATTGTGGTAGCCCGTTAACCCCCTGATTCTGTATGTTCCCCCTGTTCCCTCCCTAGCCTTGGCCACTCCCTCGGTTTCACCCTATTTGTTCCTGTACCCCAACCCCGCCCAGGGACCGCCCCTGGGCCCCTGACAAAACCATCCGACACCCAGACCACGTTGTCTCTCTACCTCTGAATATCGTGGGGACAAGGTGTGATTAAAGCCATCTCAAACCCTCGTGAGAGACCCTTCTCTACCTTCTTTACCATTCACTGCGTTGTAACGCTGCTGGCTGCCGGAGCCAGATCGCAGGGCTGTCCGAAATGGACTCCAGGATGCCACTGATCGCATGGCCCTAGGAAACCCTCGCTGAGCTGTCAGGCAGCAGCAGCCTGCTAGGCAGAGTCCAGCAGTTACAACAAAAAATGTTGCTGACACAACGTTTCATCATGACATGTGGCTCAAAGTACAATCTTGAGATTGTTTCACTGGAAGTTGAAAGGAATATACAGCTTAGAGTTTTCTTCAGCCCATTACTAGTTCATTAAACAGCAATCAGCTTTAAGTAAGAGTCAAGTGTTCAGAAAACTTCTTAAGGATGGGAAAGCATCAGAACAGATGGCTTGGGATGGTACTTAGTCTCTGTCAATAGAAGCAAAAAGTCTCCCAAGAATAACATCGGTATTGCTGGTGCTGCCTAAAGATAGGAGATTAACTTAGCCCCATGAGGTCCTTTTCCGTACCACTCTGTGCTTCTGCAACTCAGTTTAGCTCCATATCTCTAGCTCAGTGTAAGGGTGACTTTCAGTGTATCTTTGGGTGATGAATTTAGTGTCATTTACTGTCATGGGCTGTTATATTATTCAATTTTTAAAGTATACCAGAGACTTTCAGTGTTTCTAATTCTTTTATCACCTCTTCAACTACTGACTAAAAGAATGAAAAGCTGTTGTGCAAGAGCTTTAACAACAGAAAATGTAAACCATTTTTACTTTAGGAAGACCATTTTTTGCATACGAGAGCCCATCCTTTCATGGGTTTCCAAAGAAAAGGGTTTCAATACCACGCACAAACTGCTCTACTTTATAAGCACCATAAATACCCAGGATGCTAGAATAAGGTGCCAGACTCCAGGAGAATTCAAGATTCCACCCCAAATTCTTAGATCATTCAGTCAAACAATGGGTAGTGGTAGAAATAAGGTGGCAAAGGAGAACCAAAGAGAAGAATGCCAACTTAAGAGAATTTTAAAAACTACATTACAGTAAAATGTCTCAAAACAAGTTTTTAATGACTTGTCCACTTAGATTTAATAACAGGAGATATATGCTTAACATTTTCTTGCATAAAAAAAGAGACCTTCTTAAACTAATTTTTAAGATAATACAGCTGGCCCCTTCTTAGCTAAAACCATACTCACTTTCTGGAACCATGAGCCTGAAAGGCATAATTTAGTACAATTTAACAACAAAGACATTACTAACCGTACTAAATATTATACACTTACTTTTCAACCTAATAGCAAAAAGTGTGTTTATTCTCTTATGTAATAAAAATAATTCATGTGTTTTACTCTACCATTTGAGAGAAATTTAGAAATTGTCTTGTTTGTACTCCTGTTATCATTTATATTTCAGAAAACAATCAAATAATACTCAGTTTGAAATGCTATGACTGTGAGAGCAAGACTTTAGCTCTGTTTTTTAACTTTTATTTTAATTTCTTCTAATTTTCAAATTAACTTTCATGTCAATACTGCTAGTTTATTTTCATGCAAACATTTCATGGCGATATTTCAGCAAAAATTTACTAGTTTATTACTTCTAAAAATTCATGCACTTTTTGTGTTAAAAATAATTTTTTATTCCTATAACACTAATGGTTCTGAAAGCTACCTTCTCAGTTGAGGTAGAGATTTTGGAGGACTACAGATTACCAGGCAAGAACTAGTGAAATCTTAAATAGCTATGCATGAAATCTGTACCTCCACCAGCACTTAGTCATCTATGAACATGACAAGGTGCTGGAAGGGGACTGGTGACGGTCTCATTTATACTCTGATCTGTGCACAACTGATACACTGTCAAGAGACCACTGGCTACACACACGGTGAAATAAAATGGAAAGCTGAGAAAAAAAAGGGAGCACTCCACCTGAGATGAGCAGCAATTACAGCAATTTGCACAGCATATTTGACTCCTCAATCTGCAAGTGCATGCAGGAGGTGTCAGGGGAGGGAATGGAAACAAATGGAGGAAGTGAGTGGTGGTTGCTCCTGACACAAACTACAACAGAAGTGTTTAGATTTTATGCTTGGGTTTGACACTTGCCAATCTCAGCAGACTGTTTCCAGGCACCAAATACAAATGCACAAGCTGAGAAAACAAAAAAAGAAGAATGAGGGGAAATAGGGCAGAAACCTGCCCTCCCTGCCCCAGGCTGGGCATCAACATTGCAAGCCTGAGTTGAAATTTAGGTAAGAAAATGACTTGGGCAGCAATAAGCAGGAGCACAAATGGTTTTCATCAAAATTTTTTGTCACGTTTGCTTTCCCATTCAAATAAACTATACTCTGCAAGTGGTGGAAATCACCTCCTGTCCAGACAGTCCCAAATAGCAGCCAGTTGGACTGGGAGAAAGCTGGATAGCTGATGGCCTTTTAGCTGTTACTGTGTGTCTGCGACAATTTACAGAACAATAGTTTCAAAATTAGAGGTGTGATACCACTGGTATTTAAAAAGCAAAAAAAATATGCAGAGTTGAGCTGTGGAAAATATGTACTTGGCTTGTGCTCCAGGTTGTTCCATCAAAGCTTACCCAGGGGGGCAAATGCAGCCACTTGCACAGGGTGGTGATGGGACACAGGAGAAGTTCATGGCAAGGTTTGCACAAGAGATCCCACAATTCACACCCGCTGCTGGCAACCCAGGCACAGGAGATCTGCAGTCATAGTAGATTTTTCCTTCAGGGCATATGTGAACTTCAAATGCAAAATGCAGGTTAGATAAAATCAACTGTTCTTTTATGCTGAAAGTTTTCTATTTGTTATTGTTCACAGTCCATTTATTTGCATACAAAGTGAGGTTTCATTACAGTTCATATATAAATGCAATCTGAATAACAGTCTATAACATAATCTATATTACAGAGATATAAAATTAATATATGTTCTAATGTAAAAAAACAGTAATATTAAGCATCTGGGTGTATGCATCCTGGATCTGACACACAGTCCATTCTTAAAGATGGAGCAATAATGCCTTAGAAAAAATCCTTACAAGTGGCATTCTAAATCCACTAGAAATACATTAAAAATCTAGTTTCTAGAAATAAAGATCTTAAGGCTTCCAAATGTGGATAATGAGCCTAATTATAGGTATTCCCATGAAAACACAGACCTAGATGTCACATGCAATCATTTATTTCTTTTAATTTCCCAAGTGACTAAGTAGTACAATTTGTGCTACAGAAAAAGAGGAAAGAAACCCCAAGACTATTTGTGCTCCTAACCTCCTATTTTAAATACGTTGTGATGTAAAGTATCTCATATTTTAAATACATATGAGGAGAAAACCAAAGTACTATTCAATATCAAATTCTCTATTTGTGCAGCTTTTATATGGGACAAGACTGTAAATTACCTATGTTTTCTGTAGTGGCTTCAATACATTTCACTGTTCCATTCAAACATTGACTAGAAAAGAAAAGGAAACCCATGTTTATTCAAGGGAAAAATGTTTTGTAGTCACCATGTTAAAAAAGATTATACAATTCAACCTAATTTAAACAACAGAAATCAGGAAGAGAAAGTGGATTAAAATCCAAAATCTTGAGTGCTGCTCAATATTTTGTTGGTATTTCCTAACTGCTGATCTGTAGTGAGGGCCTAAATTCATAGTTTATGTACTACATTATTTCCTAACTTCCAGCAAAATAAAAAAAAAAAAAGGTGAATATGTCAATCCCCGTGAGAATGGAGGGCCAGGTGATTTAGGATGCAGGCAGTATAACACAAAACCTTATCCACCGTGGCTTACAGAATTTTCCAGGTACTTTGTTAAAATAATCAGGTACATAATCCAGTTTATACTAGACTCCCTTTTACTAAGTGTGCAAAAAAATCTTGATACAATAAACTTTCAATATACATGAAAACAATTCTCAAACCACTTAAAGTAGCATCCAAAGTGTGACACAAGAAAAATAAAACTCTTGGCACTCAAACCTACCAGGAGCCTGTTGGCATAGGAAGGATTTCTCCAGGCTGGAGGGCTTTGCCTTTGTAATGACAATGACAGCCAGATCTGTTAAAAGAATATTCATGCATTTAGATACAAAAGCAAGATGAAATGGGATTTAAGGGCCATCTATTTATCAAGCTATTATGATAAGCAGGACTTATCACATAATAACATATAACATAATTATTCATTAACTCAGTCCTTATATGTACAGTATTCTTTGAAAGACAAAAACTTAAAGACGACAGTCAGACTGTATTGAAGTCAGTGGTAAAACTCATATCATCTTCAGCAAAGCCAGGATTTTCCTCAATCTCTCTACTTTTAATTTGCTGTTTCTGTGCATTATTCTAATAGAAAGGACTTCTTCTCAGTTATGGGAGTAGAATGGCAACATGCAGTTCCTGCTTAAAGTGTTGCTAAAATCATGAGATAGAGCAGTTATTATACAAAATCCACTAACTCTGTCTGTGATAAGAGCCAGATGGGTTAGAAGCAGCAACAGAATTACCTAGAAACCATGCAAAAATATGCGAGTAAGAAGCTAGTTCACACTCTTGAATAATTTGAAACAGTCTTTATCCCTACAGTATGAACTTTACTGATCTTTCCAAAATATATTTTGCAACGAACAGAAATTAACTACCCACGGTGATAAGCTGTAAAATTTTGGTATGCAACATACAGAAACTATTTCCTCTCATTGAACATTTCCTCCCATTAAACTGAAGAGGTTTGTATTGTGAGACAGAAAAAAGACACTTCTAGCTGCTCTTTCCATACTATCCCTTACTTTATATATTGCTGCTTTATAGATTCCTTCTCATTTTTTTAAGTGTTACTAACAAGGTTTTCACATGAAAATGCTATCCCATGAATTAAAAAAATTTCATTACCCTTCTCTAAAGCAGTTTGACATATCTGGTCTGAAGTGCAGTGTATGTGTGTACATGCAGTAACAGGTGAGGCCCCACTATTGATTAGTAAGAAAGAATAAGAAATCTTCACATATTGTTTGTTATCTTCTCTAGGCAGTCTACATCTTAAGGGAAATAGCAGAAAAGCTACTTTAAATCTTGCTGGAAAGAGGAAAATATGCCCATACATAAATTCTATTTTTTTATTACTTACATCGATACACAAAAGTTGACCGACTCTTCAAAATACTTCCCATCAGGACAATTACATCCTTCTGCACAGTCATCAGCACAGATATTTGCCATAGAAAGTGAAGCACAGGAATGTTTACAAAAAGAAGAGCACTGATGATAAAGCATACCACTATGACACATCACAGCTGGAGGAAAGAGAGGGAGAAAGAAGGGAGAACAGCATAGTCTTAAAATGCAAAAAATAAAAAAAAAGCAATATATCATGTAAGTTCAAAAAAAGCAAATCAAAGTGGTCTCTTGTTCCACTGGGTTTAATTGAAAAGCATGAGAAAAACATGCTGTTTTACCAATTTCTTAAGTTAGACATGTTTAGATTCAGGTGGGTTTGAGTTAAAATAATTCTTTGACTGGAATAGTCTGTTTAGTAAATAACTATATTCTTTCTATGTGTTAAATTGGGCATCTATCTAATAATCCAGGCATCCAAGAGAGAAAGAATGGTCCAGCTAAGGCTAAGGCATTGCTGTATGGCTTAGAAACAGAAATACAGGAGTTGGACTTGGATAACCCTTGTGAGTTCCTTCCAGCTCAGGATACTTTAAGATTCTGTGAAATGCCATGTTTTAAATCATTATGGTATCCTACTTGTCAAATCACTGCCCACTCTGCTCTGCCCACCCTAGAGAGCCCCTGCCAGCCAAGCTCCTTATGGAATGTCTCCATTCCTGCCACTCCCTAACTACTTTATCTTAGTAGGGGCTTCCATATGACTTAGGGGTTCAAAGAAGGAATTCCATTTCTCTCTGTGACCAACAGAAAGGGCAGGGACTCCCTGTTAGGCAGGTCAGGGGCCCCAGCTCAGATGCCTAATATAAAGGCTATTATCATTCTCCCCTAGTACATCATTGGTGCAATACCAGTTTCCAGGAAAAAGCCAAACCCTGTATTTTGTGGAGTGAATGAAATTTTTAGACTTTTGCACATTTCTAAAAGATATTCCATTACAGAAACGTTACTCACCACAGTAAGAGACGTGGGATCTGAAGTCAACGATGACGCCGTGCTTGCCGCAGACATAAGCATAGTGCGCCAAAGCGTTGCACAAACAGCTGCTTCCACATTTGCACGCGTCAAAGCGGCAGAGCTGGTGGTATAACCCTGGACTGATGTACGCATGGCAGGGAGCAAAAATGTCTTGGTTGATGATATCACAGTGAGATGCGTACCCAGCTAAGAGAGGGTGACATTGTTTTAGCCAGATCCATTTTAATATAACAGTTAGTCAAATGAATAGCATGGAATATTTAAGCCAAACATAGCCAGCTGTGCAATAAATCCTTGCATTCAATGTCATTCTGTAAAATTCTATAGTTTAAAATAGATATTACAAGCAACTCCCACAACAGTAAACTCCACTTAAGATAAAAATAACTATACCAAAAAAGTTATGCCTTCCTCTACTAACACAGAAAATTTAAATGCCAAAATAATGTATTTCAAAAGAGTAATTAAAAGAGTCCCCAAAGCTTGGGATATGGTTTTCCTACTTGACATTTCATTTAGCTTTAACATCAACAATGGCCATGTACTTTTTGGCACGTGGTCTCAGGAAGTATTACAAAGCAGAGCTTGAGGGCATGCAAATCCCAAGTTGGCCATACACCTTCTAACAGCAGCAAATCCTCCTCCAGCCCTCCAGCCACTGAAACAGACTACCACCACAAGTGGTAAAATAGCTAAGGAACACTGTAGTGTGGATTATATTTAAGCCACTTTTGCTGCTAAAAGAATGCCCCTACCCATCAACCTCCACGTTCATTTCCATGTACACACATTGACAGAAGACTTTCACATTTTATGGAGTCTCTCACTAAACTAGATTCAAGGACTGAACTTGACTTGGCTGGAAATTAACCTGACAAAATAAGTTATCAAACAAACAATAATTTATTTTTTTTAGTTTCCTCAGATCAATATCATCTCACACCTGGAAAAGATGCCTGTGCTTGTAGCATGGCGTGGATCACTTCACTCTCCACTGCTCTTTCACAGTGATTATTAGAGGATCATGGGGAAGTTCGGGCTTGAAAGGACCCTCAGAAAGTCATGCACTTCACCCTCCTGCTCTAAGCAGCTTATGTTTATGTCAAACATCCCCTTCACTGAGATAGCACAGAACTGAGGGTGAGGCACAAAGGCTCTGAGCTGATCTGACTGAGAGATACTGCTTTAGAAGACAGACCATGAGGAAAGCATAAAAACTCTTAGAATGCCCCACATTGTTAGAGGTTTATTGTTATTCTAGGCTTGCTTCAACAGGCTCTAAATATGGATAAATCCCACATCTTTAGTGAGATCTGATGTCTGAAACACTAAAAACATTAGACTACATTCTGTCAGAATTGGCAACTACAGTCTACCCATTGTCTTCATTAATTGAAAAGAACAGCAATGCAAAAAGGAGACAGTGAAAGTTCAACACAAGCCATAGGCATGCCAACCAGCCAAAACTAAATCTTTACTCAGGAATTTGAACAAATCCAAGGCTCTCATATTGTCTGCACCAGTTTTTGTCAGAGAACATAGATGGAGGATAAAGAAACTTTTAATACAACAAGCAGCAAGAAGCCAAAGACAGGATGTTTGACCTGAACACTGTCTCCTGTACTTTCTTTATCAATCTACAAACATGCATCACATCTTTCCTCTCAACTGGCATAATTTACAGGACCATAGACAGCTAACACTCTACATGTGTAGTAGACAGCAGAATTTAGTACTCACAGCAAGTACATCCAGCACTAAATGACCAGCTATCTTTTATTTATCAAGTACTCACTTCAATTTACATGCTAAACGTATGGAAAGAACGGTCTTTGCCAAAAAAAAAAAGAAAATTAAAAGAAAAGAAAGTGCACATCTAAACCTGGAGCTGAAATACATGAAATACATGTATGTGAAACTTCTTCACAGAGAAAACAGAAACTATCCCATAATAGTAAGATACAGCTAATTCCAGATTCCCATGTGAAAACATACCATTTTGCTGATTAACGTTGCAAGGATCAACCACAGGAATATTGATAGGCATGGAGCAAGCTGAGGAAACCTTCCATGCATTGGCATGAAGTTGTGGGGTCCCTTCTATCATCCCTGCTGGAGATCTGAAAAGGAAAAGATCAACACTGCAAGCATCCTGCTGACCTTAGGGACTACATGGGCGAGGATGGAAGTTCATTAAAAAGGCTTAGATGCATAGTCACATTGAACAGTCAATGTGCCAAAAGAATTTCCATCTGTCAGGTACAGAAGAAGAGAGGGCATGTGAAACTTTTTCCTCAATATTTAATTCATGTGAAAATGCTCCTGCTCTCAAAGTCTGCCTTCACTTATGCTTAATTCAAGTACTCTGGAATCAGTGGGAAGATGCATTAGAGGAGATTTGGCCTTTATCCCAGTACATAAATGGAGTGAAATGTCAAAATTTGATCTGTTAGCCAGTTTTGGAGTTCTAGAGCAGGGCTGTTTGCATTTTGATGTTGGTTTGCACCAAGTATTTCAAAAGCATTTATTAATGCCAGACAAGTTTTGTGACATTATAGCTTGAGGAACTTTGGAGAAAATACGGTTAAAAAGTAAGGAAAGTGTGCCCTTCTAATTCAAATATTCCTGTGGTTCAGAATTACATTTTTTTTACATTAAAACTTGATGTGGGGAGGAAAATCGAGCAGTAGTGAACCTTGTGAGGATGATGCAGCTATTATCACTCACTCTTTTTCTCTGTGCTCATGTATTTGCTCTGAAGATAAGGGAGCAACAAGAAAGAAGAAAGTGCATTCAAGTAATATTATCATCCAGTAACTTCTACAAATAATGTGGTAGCTTTCTATAATTTCTTAGCAAAACATCTTAGAATGCCTAAATTTGTGACTTTGATATTTTGAAAAGAGACTACCATTTTAATTAAGACATTTTATATTGGTCATTTTAATGGTTTGTGCATGTTAATGAAATTAAATAATCAGATTATTATGTTCAACAAAACTTTTCACTTGTTATTAAACACGATATAAATGTACAACACACAACTCACAGAAAATCATCCCTTAAATTTCCATTGTATGTTCCACATAGTCCTAATGTTCTTCTCTTCCATCTGAAGTCAACTTGAACATAGATCCTTTCTCCATCTTTAGCAAACAGTATCTTCAAACCAAAACTAGTTTTCAGTTGAACAAAGAAAGAAGATATATTCTGAATTTCAATAGCCCCTGAACACAGAAAAAGAAGAAGGTAAACAAAGTCACTGAAACACAACTTCCAGGTTGTACTGATTTACCCACTAAAAAAGAATTTTTTTGAAAACTCAGAAATAAAATTAGAAACTATGCACAATCTCACCATCAGACAAATATCCTCACCCATTCTCCATCTGAGCTTATTTCCAGTAACAACACAAATCAGGAATTCCAGCTACTGTTGACAGTAAAAAAATCTCACACCTTTCTGTACCTGTGAGTTATCTAGAAACCATGTGTGCACCTCTCTTTGGTTTTTTTATTTTAGAAGAAGGCAATGCAACTGCAGGCCTCTGGCAATGAGAAGACAAGACAAAAAAACTCTTTGTTTCTTAGTCTCCAGTGATATTAAAACACTAATTTACGGATCTCTGTAAAGTGTATTGAATCTTTGGATAGAAGGTTCTGTCTCACCACTATTGACATGACATCAGTACAGCTCCTTCCTTGGACTGTATGTGAACTGAGCCCCTATCAAATTCCCAGCTTTCCTTCCCAGCAAATCCATTATGTGAGGAAACTGAAATTTCACTGTCACAGTATTCATTTGCTATACATTGTGGGGCTACTTGCAGCTGGAGGCTTAAAGTAGATCTTCTTGATCTACCTTCACAAGCAGCCTCTATGCATGCACACAAACAGACTCAGGCACATAAACCAAGAGAAGAAGATAAAATCCTTAAAGATGTCCTTAGGTGACCAGACTTACTAGATACACACAATTATCAAGAATGTGACACTAAAATATTTTTCATAGATTATATTTGTTGCAGACTCTGGAAAGAGGCAAGAAAGTGAATAGGGACTGATTCAAAAGAAATAAAATGGAGTTACAAATCAAATTATGAAGCAGAACTGTCAACATAGAGCTATGAAACTCATTTCCACAGAAAGTTGTGAATGCCAAAAGAAGAACTGTGACTGGACAAATTCAATGAAGAAAAGACAAAGCTGCAACCACCAGCACAGGACTCCCTAAACTCCGTTTTGTTGAAGGCTGGGTAAGAACTTTACTCTCACTTTACTCTTTCAGAAAGAGACTAAAAATCCAGTAACTGGTCAAAATAAGTTTCAAAATTTAGCAATGTAATTTCTACCTTCAGTGCTTAATTTTATAACATGCTTTTAGGGCTGGTTTATTTTACTATCCTTTCCAAAAATGTTAAATAAGTTGTCTGAAATCACAAAGTAAGTCAGCAGTGAAACCAATACAAATCCCATGGAGCACATGGATTCTATTCCATTCTATTTAGTCAAAAAAGCTTTAAACAAGCTAGACCTTATCATCAAGGTCTCTTCACCTCCTTTTTTTTTCTCACCTCCTTCCCCCTAAACACAAACAAAATGAATGGAATTTCTAGGTAATCTGTAAGATAAGAAATGCAAACAAATGAGGGCATATAGAAGAACTGTTTCACAGACAATAAAAGTAAATTTCTATAATTATTATTAAAGTTCCAAGAAGTAAATTATTGTATCCTTTTATAAGTTATGTTTAAAGAAATTCCCTTTTCACAGACCGATATTACTAAAAAGTTTTGGAGCATATAAGGGACAGAATGTGAAGTCTGGTAAAATTCTCCATACACTTCTTACCATTGAGATTAAAAACTTGGTTAGGGACAGTTTGGATTTGACCATATCTTGTGATGGTTACTTGGTTCCTCGCATCATCTTCAAGAACTAGTGTTACAGACTCAATGCAGGCGTGGTCAAAGTTCTAAGTAGAAACAAGTTTCACCATCAGAAACAGGCAATGACGTTAATATTACCATGGAAAACAGAACCAAACAAACGGGGGCAGGGGGACAATCATACAGAAAGGAAATATCAGAACTGTCATCAGGTAAATCAGTTGTAAACTATGGCTCAAAGCATTAAACAAAGCACACAAAATTAAATGTACAACATAATACAACATTGCTTATGTGTAATCTCCATATGGCAGGAGAATGCACTTTCGTTATCATGGCGGTCTTATAGTAAGAGGGCAGAGGTCCCCAGGTACTGATACTGGGTTCAAAATTCCGTATTTGCATGGCCACCCTGGGTACTGCTCATTGATGGATTAAGCAGTGGTAGATCAAGAGTCAGATCCTGTCTAAACCAAGCTGCTGCAATCAGAACACAAATGCAGCAATGCAGGAAAAAGAAACTTTGGCGCACATGAAGGTGTTTCTCACCATGAAATGTAGTGATGATCTCTGATTACAGACAAAAAGGATATAAATTCTCCAGTATTATATTACAATAATTTATAAATATCTGACTGTTGAAAAATGGTGACCTATAAACTATGTCACACACATCATTTTAGTGTGCAATCCAGGCAGAATTCATGAACTTAAATACAGGACAAAAACCCACACAGAATTAGCTGACACCAAGCATCTTGTGCTCCCTGGGGACCCCTCTGTTTTCATATAGAAACTTTTCAAGGTGCCTAGAGTTGTACAAAGGGTTATTACCAGTGGAAATCTTGTTTCTCAGTGGCTACCTAACCAACCATTTCATGCTTGAGGCCACCTGAAATGCAGAAACAGTTGTCTCAACACCTATGCAGGAGAAGGAGGTGCTTACAAAAAAGGCAGAGAGGCACCAGCTCATAATAATCAAGCTTTTGAAGGAAGGACATGAGAGACGGTCCCATAGTAGGACATTGCTCTCTGCTGAGGAGTTCAGACATCCCTGTCCTCAGCACATGGGCAGCTGTGAGTCACACTCTCAAAGCCCCTTCTCCTGAGAGCCTAATAGCCTCATTAAATCCATTCTCACAGGTAAGTACTTTTTATAAGCACCTTTATTCCTAAAGCCTGTTTTTGAATGTCTGCCAAAATATTTTCAAACAAGTATGTGTGGTGACTAATCTCATAGATTTCTAAAAGGCATTGTTCCAACAAATTAAATATGTTATGTTATGCTATATCAAATAAAAATCTAAAGCTACAAAAAAATAAAAGTCTTGCCTAAATAGTGATGTATTAAACCTACAGTGTTGCCAACAGCAGCTTTTCCAAAGCCTGACATCTGTTGGTACCATAACTAAAGGTGTTTATACAACTTTAATATGCATAAATGAGTAACTCTTTAGATTGATCTCACTAAAGTTGCAACAGCTTTTCCAAAGGGCAATACAACATGTAGCAACACAAACAATTACAAAAAAAAAAATCTGTGAAATTGTTTCAGTTTATATTTTCTATTTAACATAACCAAGTAGTTTACAGTAGAACTCCTAGAAGATTGCTTGAAATATGGATGGACTCGTTTTTTTCAACATTAAAAAAAAAAAAAAGAAATGGCTTACCTGTCCACAAGGTGCTTTTTGTAAAGTGATTGTGAATTTGTTTTTTCCAGTGCCTTTTACCAAAATGTACTGGCAAATCCCAAGAAAGGTAAAATGACGTCCATCAAATGTTGTGAAATGAGAGCTGCCTGTGATGGAGCACTCAGCTTGAGAGAAAAAGGATAGAGAATGTTCACTTCCACAAGAATGTATCATTAGTCTGCAAACTATTTAAGAGAGAAAAAAAAACCTTTCTCCTGATTTCTAAGCATATAACCCAGGCTAACCTTAATCTATGTAGCTATAATGGCATTTAGAAACAAATTATGCTAGAGACACCTATTTCCAACAGATACCATCTCATAAAGAACACATCCATGTGCAGCATCTTTTGGTTCTAAATAGATGAGATGCCTTTGACAAAAATACAAAAGACTTTTCTCTTTAATACTTTATAAATAAAAATTTACTTATTTACTTTATTTATCTCTTTATTATTCAGAAGTATCCTAGAATCTTCTTTTTTTTCCCATGACTCAGCATGAAAGAGGACAAGCCTCTTTCTCCATCCTTCTAGGTATTATGGCACTGCTTGTTACCACAGGTATGAAGAAGATTCAGGTTTCAGTGTCTGTCCTCAGGGCACACCTTTTTGGGTTTTTTTTCCAGTTCAAATCAGGAATGCACAGCAGAAGCAAGTCTCCAGCTCATCCCCACTTACTGCACTTTCAATCACACCATAGGGTAGCATCAGAGCACATGAACTAGATTCATTTTAGCTGCAAGAGGTGCTCTGTGGGAGCACATCTAACCTGCTCCCACTGCTAACAGCAACTCAGTTCCTAGGGCCAGACCAAAATAGTCGTAATTAACCCCCCATGTCTGCACACAACACACACAGGACATAGAGAGTGGTTCTCAATCTCAATTGTTTTACATGACAGATCCACAGTGTCAAGCCTTGCTTAGAAATTGTTAAGCCTTATTACCTCATTCAAAGAGGGCTCCACAATTTGTAAAAAAATCTCTCTTTCAGAAACTTCATAATATAATCTTGTCTGAGGTACAGAACTATCAAGGAAGTTTCACCACTTGCCTGCTGCATGTTCCTCTGTGTAGCTCATTACAGAGACATGCTATCTTTAAAGATAAGGATCATTATTCAAACATGAACTGCTATTAAAAGAGAGAAAATCCAGCACACAGCATCAGAATGATGGTTTTCTTATTACGTACATTAAAGTTGCACCTAGAAGTGAGGAGATCCTTATACCTGGCCCAGGTACTGCACAGGCAGTAAAAACACACCATCTGCGGCAAATAATACTGAGCATAAACAAGACATAGAAAACAAGAGGTGGATGTAGCACACTGAGGTAGGGAAGCAAGTGGGAAACTGCAGGGTGAGTATTGTCAGGCAATTAACAGCTTCATTCCAGCTGGCCCACAGCTACTGTCAATATCCATCTGCCTAATCTTTCCTAAATTAGCATCCAAAAGTCTTGGGTCATATATGGTCCTGTTGTCTTCAGAAAAGTTTATAATTTTTGTTATGAAGTGAAAAAAGAGTAATGAAATGCAAATACCTGGACAATCATGATCAGTGCAGTTCCAAATGCCACCAACACAGACACTGAAAAGAAAAATCACAAAACACAGAAATAGTGTTCTGATCTCTAGCAAAATAAGTAGCTTTGAGTTAATTAACATACCTTGAATTCACACAGAATAACCTGTATATTTTAGTGATACACAGGCCTCAGACTGTAAAACATAGATGGTAACTATTATTTAAAATGTAACTGTGACTACGATATTAAACTAACTATGGACAGTAGCCACAGAGAGATGAAACACACAGGCTTTCACATACCAGTTGCTACATTCTTGTTCAATCTTTGAGCCTACAGGAAAAGCAGTTCCATGATAAATACAAGGACAACTTGACAAAGAGATACAAGTTCCATTTTCCATAATGAGACCTATTGGGAAAGAAGTTAATAAATGAGATATAAAACAAATTAACAAACTCCAGATCACTGCACTTCCCCATCTGACTCAAACATTCCAATCTGCCAGAAGGTGATGTCATCAATCTTAAACAAGGACCAGCAAAAACAGTTGCCCACTGAGTGCAGAGAGCTCAGAGTGAAGCTCCCTAAAAACAAGTTTTCACTCTGAATCATTGGTTTATGAAAAATGTCTGACTTAAGCATGTAGAACTGCACAGACTCAAAAATGAAAATATTCTGAAATCTCATTATCTTTAGTCCATCTAGAACTAGGACGGTTCATAGTCCAGTCAATAATTTTTATTCAGTACAGGTCTCAGAAACTTTAGTTTCTTGTACAGAGCATGACACATTCTCTTTAAACAAAATTTCTATAGATTTTTGAATAATTCAAATAAAGGAGACTAAATCTGTGCAATATCTTACTGCAGGAAGCATTAGGAATGGCTCCATATTTTAACTGATATTGCATGCTGAGGCAATAGCACAGAATAAAGGACAGAATCACAGTGACAATGGTAACAGCTCCGGCAGAATTTACAATATTCATAATTTTCAGGCTTTAATTTTAAGCACAGTCTATACAGACTTCATTACGATATTGGATACTAGGTTTACATGTATTTTTTGAAATAATGTTGATAATATTTACCATCTGGACAGTAACAGCCATCTAAACAGTGCAGGTTGCTGCCAAGACAATCTTTTTCAAATGTGCAGGTTGGTGGACAACAACTGATACAGTCACGGTGAACAAAGGTGTCTTCACACTTCTCAGCTAAAAAAACCCCACGGTATATTGAACATTAGTGCAATTTCTCTTTCCATGCTAGAAAACCCATTTCTGTCAAATAAGCATTGTGCAGCTCTTCTGGTATAGGTAGTTAATCAGATCAAGTACAATGGATGTTTTGGAGGAGGTTTAACTGATGCACTAATGTGAAGCTCTCATCAATATTTAAGTCTTTCTTCAGCAAATCTTTATAGCATCTCTCCAAAATTAGTTATAGCCTTTGTGACAGGGAAATGTGCTCATATCTCAGCCAGTTCAAAGCCTTGTGCATGAGACTGAGCTGCAATTGATGGGTGGTAGTGATAATAAGAAGGAGCTGCATTAACTGCATTAACTGTGTTACAGGGCCAGTAGAGGCTGAAAGATGTTTGTTCTTTGTCCTAGAATATGATCAGCGCACATGATGTTTCAAGCAATCCACAGACACATGAATTTTGTAAGGATCTAAACCATACCACAATGGAATTAAAATATTCCTCTAGCAAGTCATGGACTTCATTGTTTGCCAGCAAGAGTGAAACTGGCTGATCAACTTGAGTATCAGGTTTGAGTTCTACAGAGACAAATGTTGCCAAGATGAAATTATTTGAACTGAATACATGGGATAGCTCAAAGGTCACACAGTATGCTTTATTAAAGAGTCTTACTACAGGCAGGAAAGTCATCCCTCCAGTCCCGCACCGGGGACCCAGCGTGAGAGCATGCTCTAGCGTACTCTGTCACTGCCCTGCAGTATGTTTCATCATCATCCACTCTGAAATGATAAAATAAGAGAGTAATCAAGGAACTTAAATCCCATCTACGATTCCTGCCATGTGACATGGCACAGGATATTTCACACATAGCTGACACCACTTGGTCATAAAGGCACACAGGGAAAATGTAAAAAGGAACAAGCTACACTGAATACACCATTGTGGTTTTGTCATTTGATCTCACAAAAAGTTATTTCATTTTAATATTACTACAATGAACAAAACCACTAATCTATTATTTTTAAAAAGTGTCGCTTATAGTGAAAGAGAAACAGGACCTTTTCGTGAAGACAATGGACAACTCAAGAGTCTCAAGATCCCCATCTCAGGCCTCTCCCTCCTGCATGATGTAGAAACTCTGACCTACACTGATAAAAGACATTCTGGTTCAAGTAAGAATTTCAAGTCTCCAATTGCCTTGAACTTTGATAACAAGAACCTTATTAGTCGACTCCTGTTGTGCTGAAATTCTCAGAGCCAGAATATCCACTGAATACCATGGACAGGCTCAGGGATTTACAGCACAACCTTGGGCAAAGACAAGATTTCTGTCTTAGTCTATACAGAAGAAGCTGTATGGTGGATTTTTACCAGAATCAAGTAAAAAGACATTCATTAATGTTTAGGCAAGTTCAAATTTTATTCAGATGTAAGACACATACGGTGAAATACCACCAAACTTTTGTTACTCTGAAAGCCGAACAACTCATATCATTCACTGTGGAAGATTTGATGCCAAAATTAACTAGTCATAACATGACATTTCTATTATAAGCATGTTTATGACAGATCAACTAAATTTGCTTCTCAGCACACAAAATCATGCTTTCAAAATTAATCATTTTAAGAACGTGTTATACTGTGTTTGTATTCTGCTTTCAACACATCTGTTATCAAATCAAACACCACTATACTCTTTGTTACAGTGATCAGAGTCTCTCCAACTCTCCTTATCTAATCCAATTAAATGGGTCTTAATAGAAAGAATACTTGGCCTATACTATGGCCACACAAAGGACTTAATAAACTGATACTAAGCCACAAGAAAAGAGGTCTCTTTTATAAACAAAATAAGCCTAAATTAATGAGGTTCTGAGACACAGAAACTTCAAGGTTTTTAACATTCACAAAATTCACATCAACACACATCAGATTGTTGACAAAAATCCAGCCCTCCTTAACACCACAGCACTGATTCAATATCCTATTTTAAAAATTTGGGTTTTGTTACTCTTCAAAAGTTACAGTAAACTCATGTGTTACAAAGAGACCATACAGAGGCAACTCATCTCTTTTCTGAGCAATGTTTGCCTACAAACACAAATTCTTCCATTTTGACCCAATGGTAAATCAGAAAACTAAACATTCATCAAGAATTGAACTAACAAGTTTTAATGGATTATACTGAGTGATCCTTATGTTTAGTCTTTTGATCCTTTCTGTATGTTTTTGATTAAACCGGTGATACTCTGAGAATTATATACTCTGGTAAATATCCTCCTAATTGTGACAACTACATCTTAATTTGAAAACCTTACTAAGAAGAAAGTGGCACATTGCTCAATTATCTATTCAATTACTGGAGTACAATCTTAACTTGAATGACAAGAACTAATCAGGAGTCTGGAGAGCTAAGGGAAAAATACCAGGTTGCCTACAATGCCAGCAGCTGAGGGGGTGTGACTCCCACTAAAGCAAATGAGAGTTGAATTTCTTTTGCCAACTCTGAATTTAAGTATATGGAACCATTTTGTAAAAATTCTACTAATTTGAATGATAGTGGTTACTCATAAAAAAACAGTCCAGCTGTGTCTGACAAATGGTCCAGCTTCTCCAGTATTGATGATATTTCTCCCTAGTATCATCTTCATACAGTTCTGTTTCAGGGCCTCCAGATACAAGTTTCATGGGTTTTTTGTGATTAGCAGCTCATCTTTTGTCATGAGCGGTTCTCCATGAATTTATCTTCCACTTATTTTTCTAGTGTTTCCTTGAATCTATGTAAGCCCTTAGCAATCAAAATATTCCTTGTCAGGCTGGTTCTGTGCCCTTTGTTCCCACACAAAATCACCCCCTGAGAAACTCCATCTCTTTCATTTTGAACTTAGTTCTTCCTAACTTCCTTCAATGTCCTTTTATTCTGGTCTCACACAAAAGAGTGAGCATTCATTTCATGTGTCAAGATTAAATACACAAGAATGCCAGTACTTACCTGCAAAGATCATTCATACAGCTTGAAATATAAGAATACGGATCTATGCTTTCATGACAGCTGAGAAAAGGAAACTGTAGGAATATTTGGCACTTGAAGAATATGTCCTGTGCATTAAGGAGAATCAGTAAATGAAAGTTAGCCAGTCCTTTCTGAACAGGCATCATTCTTCTTTGTTTCCCTAGTCTAAGGTCCTTTATATCCCCATTAAAATTTGAGCATTGTGCAGTCTCAATTTACTATTATATCTCCTTCATTATTCTTCCTAAAATTTGTCCTCTCTGCCTAGGCCTGCTTGACTGTATGCTGGTCCTAAACCAACTGGGATGAAAAAGTGTGAAATGACAAAGAAAAGCATTTTGTATCAATGCAGGAGCTGACCTGCAGCTATTTCTGCCTTATTTCACAATTGCTAAAATAATGAGTTATAAGATGCCATGACTGGAAACTGAACCCAAGTTTAATGCAGTAATGAAGAGCTCTGCCAGCAGACTGGTGCCACTTGGCACATCCATCTGAGCCTTTGTACTTTTAAGCTAAACGTATGAAGAACATCAGGGACTCCCTAGCAACAGCCCTGATCTGAATCTCCTTTTTCAAAGTCTCAATGCATTTAAGGTTTTTTCAACATTGTGTATATTGTTAGATTCTTTTACCATCAGTAGGCAGTGAAGATTAAGGAAATTCGTGTATTTACATGTATATGCATGTATCTATGTGTATACATATAAAATATGGTAAATTTACCTCAGTGGATTCTGCATCGGCTGAGCAAGGACTGGAAAAATCTGAGGCAATAGGGACACAAGCTATATCATCTGAGGCTTGCACAGCCCAGCTATTTGCAAATTCAGCAATGTCTTCTGTATATTCACCTACTGCATGAAAACATTGAAAGAGCAACAATAAAAAAAATTGTCAAAACAAACACATAAGACAGCTTTGAAATCTTTAATCCTTTTTCAATGTGTTCATTACCTCAATTACAGATGATTTCAGAGTACGAGTTGTAAAGAAAAGTGATATTTTTCTTTTTTTAATTTCAGGTTGTATTTTATACTACATTTAAATAAAAAGATTGAAAAATACATGACAAAGTGTTGGCTTGGGTTTTTTTAAGTGCAATCACTGATAGCTTTATAACAAATATACAGATAATCACAAGTGTAAGGCATTGAATACTTAAAAAAAAATACATTTCTTTGAAGCAATTTAAGTCTTTCATCAGGTTTCACAAAGGTCATTTAGTGCTATTATCTCCCTCCTTTTCCCTTATGCAGAAAAGCCCTACAACACACATTCACAATATGCCCAGCTCTCCTCACAGCATGAGCATGGGAAAATTAACAAACAAGATGCATGACTGGAAGTCATGGCAACAGGCTTGGTTAGATACATGAACATACAAGAAGGTTGGCAGTAAAGAAACAGACACAAAAATCCCATATACTTGCAGCAAGAACTAAATATTGCATTTTCTCTATATTCTTAATTAGGTTAGAAAGGGTATATTGCCTCCACTTTGAAGAGCCTTGTAGTAATTGGTATCTGTGCTGTGGTTAACTATATCATTGCATGACTAGGAGACAAGATATTGAAATGAGGGGTTTTTTTCCCAGAGCTGTACCATATAAAACTGAATCAAACTTCTAGCACAAGAGGTACAAAGTTGGACACTTGCAGTGTGGAAAGCCACAAAGCACACTAATCAGATACATATACTTGGATCTCCACAAATAAATGACAATAACATCCTAACCATCAGTCTGTTTTACTTAAGAGTGAGGCAGACTTAAAGTATTTCTTCCACTCTGACAGAGTATTTCTTTATGCAGAAAACCCTTCCCAAACATAAAAGGCTGGGTTTGATCCAGAGGTGAACCTATTGATATAACTCTGCTTCTAGAAAAACATTAAAAATATTTTATGTACATTTTGACATGGCTTGAAAAAAACTTCTAGGTCTTTAAAAAATACCACAAAATAAAATCACTGTCCTTGAAACAGTTCATAGACACATAGATACATAGACACAGTCTTGCATATTAAAGTAATACAAAGATGGCATTAAAGGTGAAGATAAGGAAACAGAAAATGAGTTTGTTTTTAAACTGTACTTTGAAAAGGAATATTATATGCCTCGCAGCAACTTATGTATTTGAGCATTACAAATAATGAGCATTTGGACTCTGAAAGACTCAAGATAGGTGTAAGAGCTACCTTTACACTACTCAGGGAAGTACTTTTTTTGGGAGAGATAAATCATGATATCAAATGATTGATAAGATATAGAAACTCTTAGGAAAATGTTGCAGCTTGGAAGGGAGCTGAATTAGCAATCTATTCTCATGAAGATCTCAGAACTTCGTGCTGGCATTTGCAGAGTCAAGGCACCATGTTATACAGCTGGTTCATGATTAAAGTGATTCATATGGGTCTCAGCTGTACAGTGCAATAATGCTATCATTTCTGATAAAGAAAAATGCTAGAAGAAATTATGATGGTGAATAAATTTAGCTCAGAAAATGAAGACAGGTATGAGCTGGAAATCTTTTAAAACAGATAATACATTTAAAGATACTGAAATTACTATTTTTTAGAGATAATTTGAATTCATTATTTCCTCCAAATATTATTTTTCTCTATTATTATACATCAGCAGATTACACTGTTTATTAAACTTACTGTACTCTGGTGTGCAGAAGTTACTGCAGAAAACTTACTGCTCTCATGGCAGAAAAGCTATGAAAAATTTATACTTAGGCAGATTTTTAAAGATTCTGCAAAGATAGGTACAGCGAACTTTCCTTCCCTGAGAAAGTTTAAAATCTCCACTACCAACCATAAAAAATGGGAAAAAAAGTTACAGTGGGATACCTTTTGTGACTTAAGAACATGCAGAGCCATGGGACTAGATTCTCCCGCAGTTAATGGTAACAGTAAGATAATCTTATTTTGTTTTTATAAGAGTGAGAAAAATCCTCCTCATATTTTCAAGCTTGTTCTTGTTCTTTTTTTTTTTTTTTCACATTAGTTGCAAGTAGGAAAAAAGTCCCCGTGGAGTATTCCCTACCTAAGCTACAGAATACAAGTTTAAAAACTCATCTCTGCCTCAGACACAGCACAAAGCAGCTCCTCATCCTACAGGGTAGTCACAGGCCCATAGTCCACCATACCAACCAGGAGATACAAGGAACTCCCTGGAAACAGCTTGGAAATGTATTTATTTCAACTAGGATTTCTATGATGTTGCTATAAAGGAATAACTCGAGATGGTGCTCTTCCCTCCATCTTTAAACACAGAGAAAACCATAAACATTTGTTTATTTATTCATTGTTTGAAGGCATTTTCGTCAGTTAGGATAAACATACCACAAGTGCTTTGCTGAGCAAGAGGCTTAAATGCCTATATAAATACTTTCTTGAACTAGGACCTGTTCCCTTTTGCATCTTTAATGATGAGGAGAAGGAAAAGTAGAGCAGATACACTTTTTTCCTGAAATAACTGAAACAGGACTGCCTTTTTACAGCATGATATTTATAAGCATTGTATTTAAAGTGAACATGGAAACTCTTCACACAAAGTAAGGGTAAGCTATTTACTTACTATTTTGAAGTATCAGGTCATCATATTTATTGCCATTAAAATTTCCACACAGGCCACAAGGTTTTCCCTTATGCTCTTCTGTCAACTTAATATAAATACCAGAGTTTCCATCCCAAGCAAGAGAAAAACCAAAGGTAGTCTTCACCAGAATATAGTCAGCCAGTCTCTCAATGAAAGCATTTCCAACTGTCTGAGGCAATATTAATCTGGAAAAATATAGTCTACATCAAAGATCTCAGATGAGGTGAGGTTCATGCTAGAAAAATACGACATAAAACATCACCTGCTAACCCAACAAACACTTTTTCCTGGGTGTACGCAGTCACTCCATTCAACTCTTCACCATGTTTTTACTATCTTCTGTTTAATCCTCTGTATCGACCATCAAAAATGAGTGCTTTCTGTTGTATACACCTATCAGCTGTACCAATTATAAGCTTGAAAGAATAATGCATCCTTACTTTCAAAGCCTGGCACACTGCATTGAGGAATTCTTGAGTTCACAAGCATGCTGCGTTGGGCAAGGAGCTATATGGTGCTATGACCACCAGCAGCCCTTCTGGGCACTGGGTCATCACTGGGTTAGACATCTGTAAATGGAGGAACTTGCAGTACAGAAAACACCACTGACAAAAAAGTTGTAGCTCTTCCTCCTTTGTTGAAAGACCACTGGACAACAATAAGCACAGATCTAATCTTAATCCTCCAGAGTTGCTTCTGTTGGGTTGAACAGTATCACTGTAGCTATCATTCTCAGATACTAAAGACCATAGCATTACAAAGTGGATGGCAAAAGCACCTCAACAACTTTCTTAAATTTTCTGTACTTTATCAACCAGTAAATATACTTCTGATAGCCTCAGGCACATCTTTTTGCTTATTAAAAAAAAAGAAAAGGTAAATTTGGAGGTTTGCTGTACCTCAGAGATGTTTTGTGGAGTTTTTGCCCCAGAGGAGCTTAAGATCTTTTTTTGAACCAATTCAGACTTGTCTAGAAGAAGATCATGTCTTATATTAGCTATAGCTACCAAGAATAAATAATAATTGCCTTGTTCAAAATGGATGCACCAGGGATTAACTAGGATTGCCTGACACAGACTTTGTCTGTACAAAGAAGGAATGAATAATTACAGGTTACAGCTGAGAAGTTGAACACAGCTAATGCAGGGAGTGTATTCTATTCTTACTCAGGTATTTTATCAGTACTGTTACATCTGCTCACACTAGAGCTCTATCAGCCCCCATATAGAACAGCAAGGGATCAATAAAGATACAGATCAAATTAATTTATCTGGATTGTGTAAGAAGCATCAATTTCCCAAACTCTGCATTATCTTTTTGCAATAAAATATTAAAACCCACCATTAGAACACTCACCTGATTCCATTTTTTCTTACTTCATGTCCTGAAATCATTATTTCTTCTTGGTTTGAAAAAAATAAGCTGATGGACCTATGACAAGTATATACTGAGCCATAACAGTGAGGACTGTTATGAACCTTTGAGAGCAAAAATAGACACACAATAAGAATAAATGCTTGTCTTCAATAATTTCACACCATTTTTATTAAATTTGTATATGATATTTTACATTTTTATGCTCCAGTTACTGGAAGAGCTTTACAAATAAATACCTAGAATATTACAAAGTCACAATTACAAAGATACACAAAACTCAAAGTTCACACTAAACAATACTGCTGAGAAATACAGTAACTGTTTAATAGTGCATAGCATCACAGGCCAGTAGTCTAAATACTTGATGAAAGAGACAGGTATTGTATGCTTGACAAACTTCAGAGACACCGTAGTGAGCTAGCTTATAGTGGCCAAAGTAGGAGCTTGTTACTTGCACTAAGGAAACACCCCTATTGCTCTGTTTCTAGAGGTCTGATCTATAAAACAGGATTACAAACCAATACAAAACCTCAGTGTAATAGCAGCACTGCCACCTGAGACTTATACCAGCTGAACCACAACATGCCTTCCCAAACCACTCAGGATCTCCTGAGATTTTGAAGTGCTCCTGCAGATTATGGCAGGCATCTAGTTTACATGGATCTGTTAAAATCCATTTTGCACTGGCTTTTCAGCCCTACTAATGCAGAAGGGTAGACTTTTCTGAAGTGTGCTTCTCGTCATTATATGTATATAGCATAATGAGCCAGGGGGTTGATTTAGTCACATATCAACTTATCTCGCTTGAATACAGTACTCTCAGGTCTTGAAAACTGTGGGTTTGTGCTTGAGCAAAACTTACACAGTTTTCATAAATCTCAGAGGGAATGAGCCACCCAAACCTGCAGAATGTCCTATAGTGCTTCAAAAGCCTGTGAGCTTATTTTAGACACCACTGAAGAGAGAGGGAAACATGTTTTGAATCTTAGATGCCGATCATTACCCAGATTAAAACGTAGACAGAGTTTAGATAGCTCAAATATGACTTAATGTTACTGTGTGTGTCATCATTCTCTGAGAAGGATGGGAATTTCATCACCAGTTTACTTGACAGTGCTGTGAAGCTAAATAAATTTTTAATTGGGAACATTTTACCAACATAGTGATGGAGGCTGTAAAGGTAACTGTTTTGAACAAAATATCTATGAGTAAACACATACAGTGCTAATGAATACTTGAATTAATCTTCCTTAACTGACACTAAATCCTGGAAGTAAAAATCAGTTACTGTTTCTTTAGGTGAAATAAACTAGACCAGGAAAATCATTAAGAGTTTTTACATGTATAAAAGTAATCATAATTAAAGACAACATAAAAATTGTTAGTACTGGCAGATGGCTTCTATGCAAAACCAACCCAAGACAGAAAAACAATAAAGGAAAATCAAAATAATTCTTATGTTTTCTTCTCCTCTTGAGGGGTGGATTATTAAAGCCAGAAGGACCATAATGTGAGGATTTGGCAAGGTTTTTGTCTCTCCATTGCCCAGTCTGTCTACAGTGTCACATTACTTATGACTTTGCTGAGTAAACATTTTCAGTTTTTAGTAAAATATTACATTCGTTCCAGTAATTGAATGGAACCTTCTCGCTTTCCAGAGCCACTGGAATCCACTGACATATTGATTCTAGATTTTAATATAATCTTGGACTTTGCTATAGCACTTTCTTAAAACCTCTAAGAGGTCACAGCTGCACATAGAATCCAAATATTTAAAATGAAATCGTGAAAGAAGGGTGTAACAGCATCTCTCTGTAACTTTAGTAGGTAGAAATGGCAGTTCTAATGGTAGATTTATCTTCACTAAGTGCTGTTATCTGAGTGAGAAAGAGGTCATCTGTTTATAAATGAAAAACAGTCCTCAGAGCAGAAATTAGCACCTAGATCTGCCCTCATCCCTACGACCACTGGACCTACATGGACTCAGAATTAGGATACTTCTTGTCTCTTCTTCCCTGCCCAATCGGCTCCAAATCCCAACTATTTTGAATAAGGTAATATAATGAGCTTGTATCCTCTCCCCACAATAACCACCAGTCTGACAAACAGGGCATCTCTCTTCGAAGAGGGTATAGGTTTGAACTCCCCCTGACCCAAAGTCATTAACCATGGGTACTTGGCAATTTGAAGAAACTACTAAAAAAGAGTGCCTTCCATACATAGGTCAAGATGAAAGCTTTTGAGCTGTTAATCTTCTCTGCATGACGTAGAGGTAATCCAAAATTAGAATGCAAATCCCTAGAGGGGACAGGGTGGGGGAGCAAATCCCATTGGCCAAGGAGGCAGATCCTCGTAGCATGCCAATAGCTGTGAATCAGAGCCTAGCACGTCTGTGTTCCTCATTAATAGGCAAGTGGTAGCTGTTTGCACTTCACTTAGCAACTCAGTGGGTTCTATTACAATCTGATATCTGAAGCGTAGTGAAGTTTCTGAGGTCTGCTTTAAGACCCACTTTTGCTCCCAGAAGGGAGAGAGAAGAATTCCCATTAAGGACAGGAGGAGTAGGAAATGCTATTTTTAATATGCTGACTCTTTTGATTATTCATCAGTATTTTGAGTTACTGCATGTAGGTTTAGGCATTTCCAGAAGCTTTCCAAATTTCCACAGTTTTATATTTAAGTAATTAATGCCCAGTTTGGTACATTTATTGTTTCTCTACTTATTTTACTTACTTGTTTACTTTTATATTTACTTACATACTTCTAGTGTATGTACTTACTTACATATGTACATACTTACCCAAACAGTGTATTGGGGTTCCAGAGTACTGCAGTCTTTTGCAAATATATAGGAGCAATTTCCTGGGAAGTAGTAGTAGATGCCATCAAATGTTTCAAAATTATACTGTCCCCACGATTTGCAAATCCCATCTCGGTCCTTACCAGTGTTAGGTACTGGAGAAAATACATTGAGTTTACAAGAAACATGGTCATCAAAAATTGACAGGTGTCACATGCATCTACAAAAGTAGGAGCTCAGAAAGGAAACAAGAGCTTATAAAGAAAATACATAGCAAGTACAAAAGATAAACTTACGCCTTCAACTTTAAATAAACTCAGTACTCTTTTTCAATCCTAAATCTGCAGTTTTAGCCATGTGCAACCATTGTTAAGTTTTTTATTTGCTTCAGTGAAGACATTTTAATTACAAGTAGAGGCAAGGGATTTAGATATTCTGTACATCCTAGAAGACAATTCTTGTTGATCCCTACACATAGCAGATTCCAGAAACTAATGTATTTAAATAGTGGGTAATTTAAATTGCAATAAGCCACTGCTCATTAGAACAAATGCAGTGGTTTTTTGGTTGTTCAACTAACTTAGAAAAAATCTGTCTGGCTACTGATAAACTAGACAATGGTCTATCTGCTATGGCATCTATGTATCATTACAGCCCAAGTGCTAAAATGTAGGCATTTCTGATGTTGCTTTCTCTATGTCCCTAATGCACATAATTTTAATCCTCCTAGCTACTGGCCAAATGAGAGTCCTAGTATAGAGTAATCATAAATATGCTAGTAACAGTATTTTTTTCAAAATCTGTATCCTAAATCTCCCTGAAAACTGACACTAAACAATTTTGGCCCAAAAAACTTACCAATTTGGCACCTGCTTCCTTGCGCCTGAAATAACTGACAGTCACAGTCACCTGCTTCAGTGCAGGCAGCTCCATTAAGGCACTCCTGAGGACATGAACCTGTAAGCAAGCATTCCAGCCTTTTAGCAGATACAGTATTTTGCAAACAGGCTGAGAGATCAGTTAAATCTGTTTATTGTTAAATCACGAGCAGATATATTAGCCGAGAAAATTAACCAACAACAATCTCCATTTTTTAACATATGCTTCATTTTATCCTTCATGTTCCTTGGTTAAAAGAGAAGCAAGGTTCTCGTTTGGTTTGAGACTTACAAACTAACAAAGGAGCAAAAGGTCAACCTCCTCCAAGCAAACAAAAGGTCAAGTTCCCATGTAAAGAAATCAAATCCCAGTCCTGCTGATCTCAAAATATACAGGACACAGATCATTCTAATTCACTAAATTCAGCATAATTTATACATATATTTAGCTTCTCCCTCCTAAACATTACTGCAAAGGGTACATTCAGTTTATGAACAGGACAGAATATATATTTTAGAGAGTCAAACCCAGTCCTAAACAACCTTCCCCACATGCAAAAAAAAGTCAGCTAAAAGGTTATTTCTGCTTCAGAGGTGACTGGAATCAGAGACTTTAGATTCCATGGGAATTACTTGTTTTATGCTATAATCAGTAATTTTTTCCAAATGCAGTTACATTAAATGGTTTTATAGTCTCTTTGAAGGCTAAGACCTCCTTGTCATTTACTAATCATTCATTGAGGTGGGTCTAAATCATAATTCCCCAAAAGTGGAGAAGAAAACTAGTCCCAAAGCAAAACTTTGTCAGGTTTTGCAGATAGTTGCTTGCCTTCTTGGTGTAGGATTAAAACTCTACATACATAGAAAAGCTTCCAATGTTGCTGATGGAGATTAAAAAAGCATGGCAAAAGACAGAAAGTAAATGAAATAAACAGGCCCTTCCACTCCTGATGACGCCACAGCAAAGCTGTGAGTGATATTAAATGGGAACAAAATGGGACCTTTACAGTAAAGGTACACAGAAGCTACCAGTGATTAGAAATATCATCCATCATTGTGAAAATTCCTTTCCATGCTTAGCTTGAATTTTTTCCATTTAAGAACTGCTTTCCAAATATACATAGATACTCTGAAAATACCAACAAAGCAAAAACTACTGTTTCTATAACAGCACTAATGGGGAAATCTTCTTTGCCGTTTTTAGAATTTTGAGTGATAAAATTGCATATATTCATTTACATAGAAACATGCAAAAGAAGGCACCTACCCAGGCATTTTCCAAGAAGGATATGAAAATTCCAACCAAAGTTGCATACAGTGAACTTCTCTGTAAAACAATTTCTGTAACTTGGGCCTGCTTTACATGTTTTTCCAGTGCTTAAAACCCTCCAGGAGCAGCTTCATGCTCATTGCCTGAGTATTCCTTTCCCTTTGCACAACTAGTTACAAGCCTCTCTGACATACTTACATTCTCTGACAAGGCCAGAAAAAAAGTGGAAGAAATGAAAAATTGCAATAGAACTAATCTTTAAAAAAAAAAAAAAAAAAAAAACAACAACAACAAAAAAAAACCCCAAAGGATTGGCATCGTTAGCTGTTCATATTTGGTTGTACGGCCTTATTTTGAAAGTACAATTTTAACAGAAAATTTTCCTTCTTTAACATGGATAAAATGGGAAAAGGAGACAGGACAGGGTTTTGTAGGAGTATGAGGAAGAAGGCTTCTGCAGCGCATAGTAACACAGGGGAGGAAGGCAACATTTTCAGGGCTCTCTCCTCCTGCAGGTGAGGAGCACAGCACTGACCTCCTGGTGGACTCCGCACCAGAGCCCCATGATGGTGAAACCGAGAGGCAGCTTGAACCTGTCAGAGAAACATAAAAGCAAAATCAGGGGGTTTGTGATTTACAAATGAATTGATAAAAGCCTCAGGCCTTGCAGTCAAACACTGGGTTGGGACTTTTAATACAGAAGAGTAATTTGCATCTCAGCCAGCACATGGCACAGTCATGGGTGCTGCTGGAGGGATTGGCAGCCTGGGAGGAGAAGCATCGTAGCTTTTGAGGGGACTGGGGTAAGATACAGCTGCTCTGTGAGATCATTACTGGCCTCTCATCCGTGCCCTCCAGTTCCAGTGAATCACCAAGGCTCCACATGGGAAGTTTTGCATTTACATTTGGAAGGAAAAGGGAGGGGACAGAGTGCATTCTGCCTTTTTCACTTCACTCATACCCACAGTTGGAGAGCTCCCTCTACTGCATCCACTCCCCTGAGTCATGCTCTGAGCTGCACCCTGATCATCCAACTATGGCCAGTCTAGCTGCAAGGGATTTTGTGTTCTCCTTGACATCCTTCAGAATTGCATTTTGGTTCATCCCAAACAAAAGAGAAAGCAGATCTGCCTGACCTGCTTCCTGTTTAGGAACAGGGAGCCTCACACCATGAGGAAGCCCTGCATCTGGCCCAGCACTCTGCTACTGCAGTTTGTCACGTCGCATTGTCCCTTCCAAGAACTGATCCCACTCCAGAATGAAAGTACTTTGGGGCTTTTGCCCCCACTAGCCTGACTGGAAAGTTTACCAGGATGAAGTGCTGAGTACTTAAATATTTCCCACTTATATTTATTCATGGCCAGTTTTAATCCCTTCCTTTATAAATCTAGTCCTTTTTGCTTAAATAGCTCTTCTTCCCTCTGTTTTTTATATATTTCTTATCTGATGTTCTATGAAAAAATAGTTACCTTTCTGCAGTCCCCACAAACTTAAGTGCAAGCCTTCGGCTGCACAACTAAGTGAAAAAATTGTTTTAGTCTTTGCTTGTAAGCTAATTTCTTTCTTCCCTCCTGATTCCACTCATTCTCCACATCTGGAGTTTGAACTGATGGATCACAAGGTGAACAACACTGTGCAAGGAACCTGTTAGGATTGGTCTTGCCAATGCCTCTTGCAGTGGCATAAAAACTTCCCTTTTCCAAATGGAAATACATTGTGGGATGCATCCAAGTAGTACAATCTGTCTGAAATCAACCTGAAATAGATTTCATTGAATCACCACCTGGGAGACCCCTGCACCAAAATTATTCCTGGTGCCCATGGTCCATTGCCAGCTGGAGAGGGTCCCTTCCCTCCTTGCACAACAAAACCCAGTTCCATTTTTCCTGACAGCTACTCCAAGCTGCCCGCCTCAGGAAAGCAGCTTTTGGCCTTTGTGTCATTTTGCAGAGGTAGAGTGACAGCACTTCCCTGCTGAGGGCCCTCCAAAAACACCACCAGTCCTGCTTCTCTCAGAGGCTTGATTACCCTTAGCACAGTGTTTCATACCAGCTGCCTTCTGACTTGGTAGGGGTATGTAGATCTCAAGGGGCCTCAGAAAAAATCACCCCTGGCTCAGCTGCAGGCTCCCCAAAACATCCCAAGGCAGCCTCTGGCTTCCTGCCTACCCCTTTCAAAAGGGGTTATAACCCTTGGCTGGGCTCCATAGCGCAAGTGTGTATAAGTGGGGGAACAAGATTCCTCCATTTACGATTGAATTTCAGCACAACATTGCCGGGATGCAGCAATGAGGCAGTGTTGGGGCCAAGGCGATGGGAACCAGAGCCAGGCCGGAGCCACCAGGGCATCATGGCCAGGAGGGAACTTTGCCAGTGGCGCCGCCATTGTGCCTCTCACAAACACAAACAGCTTTCCAGGGCGTTCTGTTCACCCTCACAAAAGACGGAGACGCCCCGGGTTTATTTCCCATGGTGTGCATCAGTCAGCTCGGCAGGGTAGGTCATCCACTGGGCGCTTTGCTGAGGGAGAATGAAGGCATGAGGCCACGGCTCAGGCAGGGTGAGCAGGTGGGGAGTAGCTGCTCCTCCTCACTGTCCTCCTATTACCATAGTCCTTCTCCCCACAAAGGCTCATTTGTAAGGATGGCAAAGGCCCAGAGCAGAAAAGGGAGGAGGAGGTATAACCTACCTCAGCTGTTACAAGATCTCTTTTCTGTCGAGTTGCATTAAACTCATTTCTGGAAGAAAACAAAAAGGATCTTGTATTATCAAAGGTCCCTGGAGCAACCTGAATAAGCAAGTCCCCAGAGAGAAGTGTTTCTCTCCGATTACCATCACTTTATCAAAGAGGTCTTTCTTGGGTTAACATTTTAAAAGGTGATTTTTTTTGCCAATGTCTCATTTTACAGAATTGGGCGGCACTCCAATTTCTACTTGGACAGGGAGGTACCTGGAGCTTTGGGGAGACATAAATAGGCAAAACAGACTTACACAACAGGATACAAAATTGTAAACCAGCTTCTTATTTACTTCATGCTACATGTGAGTGGCTATAATTCCCTAGAGTGTTGCGTGAATATACTCTGATGGTACGTTTGATAGCAAGCGATGACTCTCCAGCTGGAGCCAACTTTAATTTGTGATTAAGTTTAGAAACAAGGGCATCAAGCTATAAAACACGCTTAGTTCCACCAATATTCCATGATGGCACATCATTTGACGTGCACGTGTGTCCACTAGATATATTAGAAGTCGTAAGACATACAAAGCTTTATCCAACTGGATGCTTCCATTGAAATTGATGGCATAGATCCCATTTAATTCAATGGGATCAGGAACATTGCCTAGTTTGGGTTTTGTTTGGATTTCAGCTTCTATGTGAAAATTTGTATTGAAAATGTTTATTTTAAGGCTGTATAGCACTTACTTCTCTGTGCTTCAAATAGCAGCTAGGATTTTATCATGCAGTTAAAACTGTGGATGGATAGTTGTTTAATGTATTTTTCCAGTCATGAAATCATGATCTCATGCTGTTTTCATTCCATTATTCCTCTAAGCTTTCTTGAGACCATGGAAGTATCATTTTTCATAAGGACCTCCATTTTTCTAACAGACGACCCATGCCCATTATGTAAATACTTGGAAAAGAGTTGTAAACATTCTGAAACTGTGTTCTACATCCAACCTACATGTAGATGACATTTTACATGTTGAGTTCAAGGCTATATTTTACTTTCTAACTTGCACTGCATTGCACTTGCTCATTCTTGTTCTGTTTGTAGGACTCGACAAATAAGGAATAAAAACTTACCTCAAAGTTCTTCTCAAAAGAGAAAGCTTGCAATAAGATCCTGTAGATTAAAAAATCATGAAGTTAAACATTTTTTTCTACAGCCTCACTCTGCCCTTGGCAAGCAATGTCAAGTTTAAAAGAACATTACTGAATTTTGAGGTTTAACAATCCTGAGTTTTCCAGGGCATCTTTGCACGAACTCTGTTTCCAAGGAATGTAGCACTACTTGCTCTCCTTCCTAAGAATCTGAGTCTCTCACAGACTCTTTACCTGCAGGTTTTCATGGTTGTAGTTCTGGTACATGCTACCATGAAGAAGTGAAAAGAGTTCATAGTTCTTCAGAGGCTCATAACAAAAAAATAGTACAGGTAGACAGGTAAAATAGAATCTGAGCTTTCCAGAATCAAACTTCCAGGATTTGAATAATTTTCTGACTGTGGCTTTTAAGACTCAATTGTAAATAATTTTAAATGAGTCCATGCTTAAAACAAACAAACAAACAAAACCAAACAAGATCACAAGACAATTTTTCATATTACATTAAAAATCTTCATAATTGTTGCGAGGAAATGATCTATAAGATCCAGCTGCATTACATATAAAATAAGCTAATTTCTATAACTAGGAGAGCAATTATTTACCCTAGCAGTCTAAAAATGTTTAAACAAACTGCAGGTGCAGTGTTCAAACAAAATCATATCTCATTGAAAATCATTAAATGCTTACTCATCTGACCATAATAGCAAGAAAGGCAAGAAAGTTAGATTTTATTCATAAATAATTATTTTGTAACAAATTCAGACATAAAAAACGAATATTTAAAAGAAGTTGTATTTTAGTTTCTACATCTGTGAGAGAGAATGGTGATATATACTTGTTTAAATTGCATTTACAAATTCCAGCAAGGTCAAAAAATATAATGGTAGAAAAAGAAGTAGCTGTAATACTAAAATATTTAGGAAAAACTTTTGAAAACTTAGTATTACTACAAAAAATGGAATCAAATTCTTACCTTGCAAAGAGAACAGCAGTGAATGCAGCAAGAATATACTCCATGGTATCATTAAACTGAGCTTTCCTACAATGTTCATTTCAGTATAAGTTAGGAAAAGGGAATTTATCCAAATTAATGGGTTTGATTATATGGCATCTTACAATTATGTATTTCTACAGTGTGTTTAAATCCTTTAGAGGTTAGATAATTGGACTCATTATTTAAAATAATGCAATGCAGAAAAGGAAAAGAGCAGGAGACATGAAGCTTGGTAGCTACATACAGCTCCAGGAGCTTTGCAAGCGTTGCGTACAACTTCCTGGCTGCATGTCTCTCATTAGCAATGCATGGTAGCTCCTCAGTACAGCCTGTATTAGTTACACTTCCACCAGACCTGCGAGCATTACTCCCCTGTTGAATTGAATCGGCCCTTTATAACATAGCAGACAATGACAGAAATGTTGCCATGTCATGGTGGTTTGAGAGATCCTTCAGTCGTCACACACCTTTGTGTGCTTTGGGGCTTGAGCTGAGTGCTGTTCTCTACTCCTTAGTACAGCAAAATGTTTTTGCAAGACCCTGAAATAATACCACTGTATAAATTATAACCAGATGGTTTTAGAGATTAACATGTTAATGTTCTTTCTCTGTCCTAAAAGGGGATAGATGAACGTCTATTAAATAATACATCTAGATTTTAAGAATATTCTGGATGCATTTCTGGGTACAGTTTGCTTACAGCTCAAAAGAAGGCTTCTCAGGGGATTATATTTTGGTTTTAATAAATCATGTTATAAAAACTTCGTATCAGGAAAAAGGAGAAAGAAGTCAACAGGACCAGAGGGTTTCATTTCTAATTTTCATTAAAATTTTAAATGATCATGTTTTAAAATAAAAGACTCTTACCTGCTTCACCATAATGTAAACAGAATCATGAAAAACAACAGCTTTAAAGACACATATAATGCTACTTGAAATTGCTGCTGCTCATTTTATTTTGCAAAGCCTATCTTTTGCCTAACCCTCCATTCTTCCTAGGAGGTGCTTTGTAAGACCCTCTGAGCATGCTACAGAAGGTGGGTTTGGACCCAAATAAAATTTAGAAGTTGATGGCCTCTCTCGGGTAACAAGTTCTCCCATGCTTTCTTCTAGCCCTTTCTCTTTCCTGCTCCCCAGATGGACAAGAGAAAGCAAATGAAAACTCAGCTTCTTCAAGCACAGACAAGCACAAAACCCTGTGTCCACACAGAAGCCAACTACTGGCAAAGGCTTGGGATCATTGATGGCACAAGGGTACTTATTGAAAACTCATACATAGCACTACATTCTTTGGGAAGTATTTCTTAGGGACTATTTTTATTACTGTTGGATCAGGGAAGCTGACATTCCCATAATTGCATTTCAAGAGGTTTTTATGCTTTGTTTTTACTTCTGACTAGTTACGGGCTGGTTCCATGGGCTGGCTGCATCTCTCAGCTCAGTTGCACCTGCTGCATGTGGTCCAAAACCACTCCACACCACAAACAGAAGCAAAAGAAGTGAATTCCTAGGCCATATGGACACATTGATATAGTCACTCACAGACTTTTAACTCTTATGTGAGAACTTATAGGAAATAGACTTTCACCATCTCATAAACTTACTCTCAAGGCTGCTCTCAAGATGAGATGAAACCAAGCATTACATCTTCCAAATTCCATCACCAGTCTCTGTATAATCTTACTGTCAAGCTAAGTCTGGTTTAGAAACTGTTCCGAGCTGCTCTGAGAAATCTGACTTGGGATTCCTTCTTTTCTCAAGACTGTATTTCTCACCATGCTTCATATGCAGTTTCACAACTAAATTAATGTAGTATTAATAGAAATGAACTCTTTTGGTTTAACAGGAGAAAAAAAAGCTATCCAAAACAGCTTTTTTGTGAGTTTGGTTTGGTTTGGGGGCTTTTTTAAACAATTTTTCTAGAGCAAAGTTGGTATATGTAGTATTTCACAGTTGTTTAACTTCCAATATTTAAAAATAGGCCAAGCCTTATGAGCTGCAAAGGAACTTTGTAAGAGTTAAAGCAATCATAAAGGCTTCATAAAGTTTAGACATCTCTGCCAAAGGCAAGGTAAGAAACAGCGAAGTCCCAAGCACATTAAGCATTTCAGCTAAGGAAAAAGAATTATTCAGCCAAGTACTCTGAACTGTAACTCAGAGGACTATATTAAGAGATTTAAAAAATTAAATCAAATTATATCAAGGCAACAACACACATTATCTATGCAAGTATTAGAATACTCCTAGACTGGCACTTCTGAAACAGAAAAAACTGCACTAGAAAAGAATTGCTTTTGTAAGAAAACAAGCACAATACAGAACACACTCGTCCACACTTTAAAATGCCAGTGTTACATTTTTAAGTTACAGTTTTTTCTTCAAAAATAAAATTTAAACATTTCAATGTTAATATATTTGTATATTGCAGTCAAAATTAATTTTCTCCAAATTTTCCAACATAACATCAGGGAGGACTTAAATTTATATACAGGTTACAATGTTTCTCAGGTTTATAAACAATGGATAAGGAAATAACTGCCTCCCATGCCGTGGGCACAAGCTTGCCCTGGTTTGGAACCAGGCCCACTGCCATCGCTAACAAAACATGGTATTTTCAATAAAGAATTCAAGTGAGGCCACATTTTGTTGAGCACAGATGATCTTCCTAAGGATTAGCGTTGGTGAAACTAATGAAAGAGCTGGACAATAGGAGGTTAGGGCCATTTCCTCTTTTCTGAGAACCATCTCCACAGCTGCTCAGAACCTTCCTAATGGTTTGAAGATCAAACTCTTACTACTTCTCTGTTGATCTGTGTGTCTTTGGCCAGAGTGTATGCTCAATGGTAAGTGCTTGAGTACCATCCCTGCAGAATGAGGACATGAGGAAAGGAGACATTTTTACAAACACCTTCAAACTTTACTCACAGCGGTTACAGTTCCCCAATGAAGTTAAGCCCTCTAGTGGATGATCAGTAAGCAGCTTCTCAGAATATAAACCTTCAGCCATCCAGGCAGACAGCAGCCCAATTCTACAAACATTTCTCATTTAGAAAGCAAGCATGTGGGAATGACATCACTCTACAGGATTAATGGGGCATTTTTATAGGATCAGAGTGCGTTTTTATTATTTTAAGTCTTCTGGTTGAAGAAATGACATGCAGATATCATCTCTGAATATATTAGTAGCAATGCAAGTTTTATTTTCAGCCTTTCCACAAAAGAACAGCAAAACAATAATCCCCAATTGTTACAAGCTGTTCTGTGAGCAGAAAAACAGGTCCATCAGGCTTCCTCATAACTGTGAAATCCACCCCTAAGGTTACTGGCATCAGGTATTGCATCTGCCCCTGCCTCATTAAGTTCCACACCACTCCAATTTTGCATCATCTCTTTTCCCCCCATCCCAGTCATCTCACAGCTAGGCAAGAATCAGTTTTGGACAAGCCACAGCATAGGGTATGTATCTGCCAACTGGCAGGCAATGAGTGAGCCATTGCTTTTCAGTCACACAAGCCAAACAACTAAAAGACTTTGTTTTCCCTCAGCTGAAATTAATTATCATCAAGACCCAAGTTTTCACAAAACTCACAGGAATTCAAGCAATCAAACTCAAAGTTAGCTCTGCATAGCATCTTTTCCTTGGAAAACCAAGAGGCTGAGCATTGCAGTTTTCAGCAGCCCAAGAGCTTAGAGTGCAGGAAAGGGGGACTGAGAATAGCAGACCATGCATCCTGCCAAAGATAGCAGGAGTCTGGGATGGAGTGTCCCATTTGCTTAGTGTAAAACCAAAAAAATCCTGGTATGTAAATTGGTGATAGAACATAGAACAGTCCCCTTTGCTTCAATAGGAGCATGAGAGGTTTGAGTACAAGCATTCCTCTTCTATCCAAATCATGGAATGCAGTTATTTTGTGGCAGAAAGTGACAGCTAAAATAGGGAGATGGATGCAGAATTCCTTTTTTAGAAGGAATTTGTTTGCTATATGTTTAACTCTTGAATAACTGTGAGTATACCTTTACTACTTTTCTACTGAAAAAGCAGAGGCATCATGACAAATGCTTAACATTAAAAAAACAGCTGTAAGCACCTGTTCTACTAAACTAGAGCAAAAGGGTGAAATTTTACAAGTCATTCCAATTCCCTAACTCACAAGGTAAGCTGGTTTGTGTTGACTGAGTACACTGAAAAAAATCTCCCATTAAGCAAATGAGAATACCATGCTAAGAGAAAGCCCAACAAAAATCTCAAGTACCAAGGTGCTCCTCTGATAATTCCAGTACTGGCATACAAGCCTGTGACATTAAAATACCAGGCTTGGAAAGCAATACAGCAGTATTGAGTAGCTGAGCTCTCAGTGTCTTAGTCTCCAGTGTTTCTTCCAGTTCCACTCCAAACTGGCTTACTAACACAGGAAACAGCTCAGGGCTGTGCTCACACTGGTTGGGTCAGCTTGTATCCGAGGCCTCACACTATTACTTGCAACTCTTCCTAAGGACAGAATGAGTCTTTTCAACAGACTCCTGTTGGCCCAACTCACACTTACTCAGGATTTACATTTTGTCCTTGGGTCAATGGATAGGAACTGAAACTTCTCCAACATTTAATACCCACATTCTCTAGCTAAATTTTTGAAAATTACTTTTCAACTCACTTTTTCCACCCTTTCTTCCTCCAAGGCTTTCAAATTGCCTTGCAGGTCGTAACATAAGCAGTTACTCCTCTGTGCTTATACTGCGCAAACATGTGGTCGAAGGATTAATTACTCAGACCTAATCTTAAAACATAAAATCCTTGATTTTTTTACAAAATACTATTTTTAAGTGAGTATTTCAAGTTTCCTACATTTAGACACACCAGTCCAGGACTCTGTCTCTGCATTATCTGGTAATGCCAGAGTTCAACACACCCCCTCCCCTGCCCCCATAATTACTTTGGTTTTCACAATGTCGACTACCAGAAAGGTTAGGATGCAAATCTTCCACAAACCACTGTGTTGTTGCATGTACCCACAAAATCCACCATGTGAGCTTTCTTTATGTTTGGATTCATCACACACATTCATCAACAGAAGAAAGCTCTTCTTTATTCTTAAGACCCTAACTGCCCAAAATTACTATGAAAAGATAAAAAAGAACTGCCATCAGCCCTCTGATTTCATTTGATACAAATCCCTTTGTGTATCAATCTCAACACACAGTGAAAAAAAAAAAACTATCTATCCACCCAAGAAAAGGCAATTTAGAAACACGAAAATTATCAAATTCTTTTTGTTTATTGACTGTCACATGATTTAGAGACCAATTTTAACGGTAAGACTTCTGGTAGCGTGCACGAGCACCAGGTCCTCCAAATTTCTTGGATTCGCAACGGCGAGGATCTGCAACAAGCAGAGTCCTATCATACTGGATTAGAATGTCCTTGATCTCTTTCTTGGAAGCTTCATCAACATCTGTTTAAAAAAAAAAATCTTTAGTGTAAGCAGTTGCACATGGAACCATATTAATACCTTTTGCAATAGAACAACCAAAAGCCACACACTGCCACTTCAAGCTAATACAACAATCAAAGTTACTTACATTTTTGATAGTAAGCCACCAAAGCTTTGGAAATAGCTTGACGGATAGCTATTAAAAAAAGATGAAAGATCAGTAAGGATTGCAAATCTATTCAAAATTTAAACACAAAGTGTCAATTATCTGAGAAATGTGCTATTTTGTTCACTGCCAAATTGTCCTTTCTCTCCTTAATATCCCCTCCCACATACTCCACGTGACCTTTGGCAAATCTTAAGGAATCTGTGCCAAGAGGCCACCCACGACTCATTTGTCGATTTGACAACTGCCAGCTAACCAAGACATTGCACAAGAGCTGTCTGATCACCTTCTCTCCCGAGTTACTAACGCAGGTTCATTGCCTATCTACAAGCAGTCAACTTTCAAAATCCTTAGACAACAGTTCTCTGAAATGTCTATACTTTTCAACAAAGATAAAATTGATTGTGTGTTGAAAGACTAAGGAGGCAAAAGGGTCAACAGGATAGTCTGCTTGCTGGAACAGAAAAACTAGCACAGTAACCCACAGTAACCAGAACTCACACCACGAGAATGGGAATAACTGTGAGGATGTTGTCACACTTATCTGTCAAAACATTAACATCAGGATTTTGATGAAAATATGAATGTTCTGAAAAACACATGCTACCAAGTTTGAGCCTGAAATTTGCCTCTGCTTTTTATGCAGCATCAGCTCCACTTCATGAACTACAATCAAATTAGGAGCAGAACAAATCTATCTTTTGTCAAGATGAACTCTTATCAACAGCTAATGCAAATATATTCCCAGCCTTCTCTGCAAGGGGAAAACTGCCCAGCTTTGTTCATCACCTGAAAGATGCTTCTGAACAAGATGGAACTATACAACTAAGGATACAATTTCTAATGCTAAACCCCTCCCAAAATCCTCTCACACTGCACAATGTAAAGGTAGTTCCCAAGCATTTCCTCAAAACTTCACCATTTTGCTTCATTCGGCTTACTCTGTTACAGCTTTGCACATAAATGGTAATTAATAAGCCCTTATGAAAAACTACATTTGCACAGTGGAGAAAGAAACAGAACAGAGTTTGGCAAGTCACTATCCCAAACACAAGCCTCTTAACTACATGGCTGCATTGGGTCTGGCTGAGGTATTTTCCCGTGACAGCTCTCACTTGGTCTGTGTTCTGGCTACAGCCGAGCAGTGCTTGCACAGCACCAAGGCTGTGCCTACAACATTTCCCCGTCACCATTAGGCTGGCAGCAGTCAAGATCTTGGAGGAAACATAGCCAGGACAGCTGATATTCAAACTGACCAGAGGATATTCCATATCAGAGGATGTCTGCTCAGCAGTAAAAGCAAAGGAAGAGCACCTGCTACAGGTATTGAGGTCCCACTTCCTGGGAAGTGGCTGAACATTGCCTGCTGACAGAAGCCTTTTGTTTTCCTTTGCTTCAGCACAGCCTTTGCTTTTGCTTTAATAATCTGCCATCCTGACCCACGAATTTTTCCATCTTAGTTTCTCCTCCTCCCCATCATGATAAGGAGAGAAGTGACACAGCAGCTTGGTGGGCACCTGGCATCCAGCCAGCATCAACTCACTAGAGTGGCTTTGCCCATTCCAACCCACACCAAGAACCATACCATAGATTTGTGCTACGTGGCCACCACCCTTCACACGGACTCTGATGTCAACACCAGCAAACCGTTCCTTCCCCAGGAGGAGGACAGGTTCAAGCAGCTGGGAAACAAAACACAAAGAAAATTCATTTGTAATGAGGATTAGAGCTTGTAATAACTTACCAAATACTCTGAAAAATAAGAGCCTTGATTTTAAAAGCACACACCAAGGTCAAGTACACCGCTTACAGAGTTCTTTAACATTTACTAGCGCTGTCGTAACATACATTTACTGAAGTATTTGGTTTATTTCAGTTTCAAATATCTTAACAGCAAAACACATGCACATGGGAATTAATAGCAAGGGAACAGTTTAACTAGAATGCCGTAACTACATGTAAAAAGTAAGTTCATTGAAACTGAAGACCTGAAATAATTTATAGGTAGTTTTCTCCACTTTATAGTTATCTAGACAGTTTTAGATTCTCTCAGCATTTTCCAGCAGCTATTGTATAAAGTTCTAAACAACCTTTTTAAAATTAGGGCTCCAATGAGGGCACCTATTTCAGCTTATAAGGTGTATAGGAAATGCAGAAAATACTTCACATTAAGTGAAACCTGTTAAACAAAACACCCCATCACAGAAGTGCACTTTACTTAATTTTCATAACAGCATCTGTATTTTAGGTAATCAGTTAACAACCAAAAATTTGGTACTTTCAATAAGACAAGCAACTCGTCTCCAGTATCAAGCAATTACATGTATAAAGGGGAAGCAGGGTGGACGCTGGGTGGATGCTTACTTTATACTGCAGAGTTCTGGGCTCAATCATTTCCAGAGGTCTTCCATTAACTTTAATGAGGCCATTCCCTCTCTTGCAGTGGGCAACAGCCGTTGCAGTTTTCTAAAAAGCCAAATGTGTATTAACACAGCATTCGATTTTTGCATAAGCAGCAGGAACTTCCATTTCATTTTAACCATCTAGCAATCTTAGTCTTATGCCCGAAACTAACATTTTGCACTAAACAAAACAGTACTTCTCCTTACACCTTCACAGTATTAAGGCAACATCTTAATAAAAGTTTCAGTGTTTGATTTATAGTTACAAGATCTAGTTGTACACGACGGAAAAGACCCCTCCATTCTATAACACCCTTTTTTTACGGCTCGTTTCGTCGCAAAAGATTGGTACCGTGAGTTACTCGAGACTCTGCATTCCAGCAGTGAGAACTTTACCTTCCCGCCACCACCTCACAACGTGGCCCTCGAATACCAGCAGTGGTAAGCCAGGCCGCTGTGGACTGGGGCGGCAGCGTCGGCCACTCCCGAAGACTCCGGTGAGAGGCAACCCAGACCCACTCCCGAGCCGAACAAACCCTTCCCCCCAGCTCCGCAGCGCCCCAGGGACACGGCGCGCTCTGGCAGCCACGGAGCGGGACACGTGGGCTGCCGAGCGGGACTCACCCCGCCGGCCCTCCCGCGGCCAAGCCCCGCCGCACGGCCCTGGCCAGGTGCTGCGGCCGAGACATCCCGAGCGCGAACGGCCCAAAGGAGCGGCTCAGCCCGGGAGCGAGGAGCAGACGGTGCAAGCCACCGTGCCCACGCCTCACCTTTCGTCCGAAGACCTGGACGCTCTGCAGGGGGCCCTTGGCCGGCATGGCTGTTCCTGCAAGAGAGAGGGAGCGTTATCAGCGCGGGCGGCCGGGGGCGCGGGCGGGCGCGGCCGGAGCGCCCCGACACTCACCTGACCTCGGCGGCGGCTCCGCGGAAAGGCCGAACGGGGCTTCCTGGCCTCGGATCAGGGGCGCGGGCCGCAAAGCACAACGCCAGCGCTTCCGGCAGCGCGACAGAGCGCGCGCCCGCCTCCGCCCCGCCTGGCGCGCTTTGCGGCAGCGCGGGGCCCCGGCCCCGCTGGAGGCCCCGGGGGCGGCGCGCGGCGGGCAGGGCCCGGCCGGGGCATGAGCGGCGGGCAGAGCGCTGGCGGGGACGCGGCTGCGGGAAGGGCTCCCGGGAGGGATGGGCAGCGGGGACGCGGCTGCGGGAAGGGCTCCCGGGAGGGATGGGCAGCGGGGACGCGGCTGCGGGAAGGGCTCCCGGGAGGGATGGGGAGCGTGTGCAGCCTGCGAGAGGCTTTGTCCGCTGCTGACACCGCAGTGCACTTCGGTGGGTGCCGGTCACAAAGCAGAACCTAGATGGGCTTCTGCTTTAAAGAGAACATAATGATGCCATGCCTGAAAGGCTTACAGTCACTCTTTGAACCTCCTCGAGACGCAACAATCCAAATTACATAGCTTTTATAATTTTAAAGTTTGGTTAGCTGTAGAAGATGATGCATTAAACCCTGTCTTCTAGGACTGTACGCTCTACACTGTACACTGAGACATATTCAGGCAATGCTTTATACCCATTTAAATACTCAGTAATTGTTATATTTAAGATCGACTCAGAGTTCTCTTTAGATTTAGTGCATTCAGGGAACCCCACCAAATTTAGCTTCTGTCTGCGTTTTTTTCTTGTTTAATACCTGTCATAAAATACGGAATTTAAATCACTTTCAGACTGAAAATATTTTACTTCCAATGCTGTAGTATTTAGTATGCAAAATTTTCCAGGACAAAAGGAGAATCTCTTGATGAAGTGAGGTCACGCTTCTTAGATATTTTAAATGATACGGATTTAAATTACTATGATGAATTAGAAAGTTGACTGCTCAAATGCAACAATCAGTTCCTTTGTCTTTGGACAGGATTTTAAATAGTGAACATTAGTCATCAGTCATGTGAGGATTTAAACAAGCACTTAGCTTTATGCAATTTGAGTGATTAGTTCTGTTCAAGTGAATAGGACTGTGCAGAATGTGTAAGATTTGGCACATCTCAAACCCTCGATTGTACAAAGCTTTAACATGTGACCTGAAAAGTGATTTAATTTTTTAAGGCTGTTTCTTAAGGAACAGTGTTCATGCAGTCACACATGTCTATCATCCAGTGTTTCTCTGTCATGGAAGGGGAATGGTCACCCTCTTGTTAGCCATTTTCAGTTAGTTTTTGTAGATGAGTGGAAATCTCAGAACCAATTTAGGTTTTACATATTTTGTGAAAATAGGTGGCTCTGCACAGCAGAGATCTTTAACTTGCGCAATGAAAGCAGCTGCAGGAGCTGAAATATTAAGACATTATAAAACCTTTATTTAGGTGAGAAAGAGAAAAGATAATACCTAATTAACCCAGTTAGACAAAAAGGTTCAGCTAAGACTTACGATCAACTCAAAGGTGAGCCATTAGTAATTCAGTTTTGTTGGGTGCCCAGGGAACTTTTAAAGAAGAAGAAAGCAAATCTAAATCTATTCCCTATGTGGGTATTATCTGAGGTCTGCTACTGAAGACCTGTGTTTTAATATGAAGTATACCATTAAATAGGTATTTTTCAAATGTTTAAAACTTACATTTTGGGAGCATGCTTTCTTAGGTCTTTAAAATTCATCCTCATTTGGGTGTTCATCTGCTGCATGCTCTTCCTGGAACTGAAAGCAATCATCCTAGAGGAGCCTGTGTGAAAACCAGGGATATGCCTATGTACATGTATCTGTCTGCCTTCTAGTAGCAAAAGAAGACAGTAACCAACATATGTGATCAGTTCGCCTGGAAGATAAGGTTAAAGGCTTTGTGCTGCTTGTTCCCTTTGCTTTCTAGCATAAAAACAGGAATAAGAGCTAAGAGGTTGTAGGCTGTAGCATTGTAAGAGTTAATTGGAGCATGAATATCACCGTATATAAAACAAGCAAAAAAAAAAAAATGATAGCAGAATGGAAAAGAAACCCCTCAGGTAAGATACTATACTTTTACAAAAAGTCCCAGCACTAACAGTATCCCTATTTAGTTTTACTGAGCTCAGAGTACTCTAAAATGGTAATGTGTCTCAGATTTCAAAAGGAATACATGGTATGGATCTCCAAGCACTACCTACAAAGTCTTGTGTTCACTTCCTTTTTATTTGTGAAATAATTGCACCTGTGGAATGTAAGGCATTTGTTTGGTGGCCTTCTTTTTTTTGTTAACCTGACTTCTCACCAGTGTGAGGACTTACATAGGGGATAATCAGACCCAGAGAAATTAAGGTGTGTTTGCTGGTAAATCACTCTTAGTAGAAAGAGCATCTCATTAAAAAGCGGGCAGGTTTGTACTTACCTAGATAGGACATTTTATTATTTCCTAATAGAAGGAAAACTATTTGGATTTTACTCAAATGTAAGTCCTTGATTTCGCAGTCATTCTGCATTCTACTAACAGATGATGTGTTGTGTATCTTTGTAGCAACAAAATTCTTACAACTACTAAGTCTTTCACATGAGCATTTAGTGAGGCTCTAGGGGATTGAGAGTCTCACTGCCTGACCTCCTCTGCTGGAGCTGCTTTGACCTCTTTGCAGGCTGTGATGTAAGGTGCTGCTGTGACCTACTCATGTCCCACGGACCAGCCACATGCGGTGCTGCTCTCTCAGTTTTCTGGAAACAGTGAGGGTATGGCAGCAGGATGTAACACTGTTAAGGAATGTTTCCGACAACGTCTCCAGTTGTTGCTTCACTTTGTGACAGGAGCACAAACCTTGTGTACATAACAGGGCTCCACAGGGAGGAGGGCTGGAAGGGAATGGCAGGAGGTGGACAAAGGTGAGCTAAGCAGTCAGTGAGTTGGGCTCAGGAGAGCAGCACTGAATCTATTTGGAAATTTGACGGTGCAGAGCATATGGAAAACTGCAGTACAAAACCTGTGTGTCAGTCCACTGCCCTCCAAGACTGTCAGGCTGATGTAGTGCAACCCATGAACTTTAAATTTATACTTATTTGTTACTTGAATGCTCACAATTTATTCAGCAACACAGGAGTCAAATATATTGAAGATTTTTGTGACTTACGTGCTTGTGTGGGTTTTTTTTATTTCTGGGATTTTATGTAAAAAATATGTTTTTATGTAAAACAGTAAGTGACTGGACTTCCATGTGAAATCATGATGTTGGTTCTCCACTTGGATCTTGTCATCTTTGAAATCAAATTCACTTGTAAGTTCAGAAGGTAAACGTTCAAAGAGGACGGCATTTTAGCTTCCACTTAGCACAGAATTATGTAGCTGCCAAGAGGGTAAGGCAACAAAGAGTCAAGGTCAGTATATTAACAAGGCCAGCGGTAATGTGACTCTAAATTTCCTCCTGTTTAAAAAGGAGAGAAAATGCTCTCAGTGGATAAATAATTGGACAAATAGTGAGATTATCTTCCTTATGTCTTGTCTGAAACCTAATAGAAAGGTAAGAGCTATGGCAAAATACAGTCAGTTACTTCTACATATATTGTCATAGGAAATAAAATTATTGTGAAAGGAAAGGAGCATTTAGGGGAAATACAAAGAAACATTCTTCTACACAGTCCATAATCACATTTAAAAAGATCCGCGCCTTCTACCAGAATGTCCTGATTTGCAATTGATTGTACTTTGTAGGATTTTGTGTGGTTTTTTAGCAGAGTGGATAATTTTAACCAGGGAACAGATATCTTCAGATTTCATGCATGATAAACAAAGCAAATTCTCTGAAGTTTTTACTTCAGACACCAAGATCATCTCTTCAGAAGGCAATGTTGGTCTTGCACCATTTTGTATCTTTTGAAAATTAGTGGATACCTTTGCTAGGAGGTATGAAGTATTTCAGGAAAGAAGATACATCCTTTTTAAATGGCAGCTCTTATAATCTGAAAGGTCTGGGATACCAGAATATAGTTCTCATATTACATTTTGCAACTGATGCATGTTTGCTGATAACGTGTAATTAGCTAATGGATCCCATTATTTCTGAGGTTTGCTTTTCACAGATCATATTCATCCAGGCAGCAGCTGAAGAGTTTTCTAAACTCAATTAGTGCAAGAATGCTGTGGCCAATGGAAAAATGTTTGATGCATGCCAGAAAACAAATCTTCCCAGCTCTTGAAAATATGTTCTGAAAACAAATATGGATCACACAAGATTTTCATAGCAATAAATTTTTTTTTTCCTAAAAATATATTTAAAATCTAAAGCAAAATTTTTGGATTAATTATCCTTCTCAAATGAAACTCTGTAGCATAAGCTCTGGAACATAAGGATATGGGTTATCCTGATTGGTGTGAATACTGACTCCCATTTGCAGGTTAAAAATGTTAATGTCGCATTGAGATTGAAAACACAAGCCAATTTGTAATGTAGAAATTGACACAGTAACAGGCTCATTCACACTGGAATTCAATGCATGTAAATAATTAGCAATACAGTCATTTACTTAGGACCAGGCTTAGCATTGCTACTTGGGAAAAATCACAATTAATTATTGTCTTGACTTTCATTTTGAATGAATAGCTTAGCTCTTTCAGTACAATAAACAAAAGAAATACAAAGCCCATCTTGTATCTGAACATATAGACAAAGATTAAGGCTCATTGTTTCAGCTCTGTTACCTGGCTTGTTGCTGAAATCTGAAAAAAGTTGTGACAAATTTGCATCCTAGTTACAATGGCTGGAAGTTTGTATTATCAGTTAACATACTAACTTTCCAGATGGAAAGTTATGGCTCATTTTAGAATCTGTCTCTATATGAAAGGCTAAAATTTCATGATCTAGGATTTAAACTTAGAACATATAGTTGATCTCTCTTGCAGCATACACGGCTTTAGTGAAATCTATTGACAGCAAATTAGAATTACTTAAAACTCTACTCCTCTGCATTCACAGAAGCTGCTTTTAAGTATGTGTGCGTGAGCTCACACACTCACACTTTTGTATGTCAACAGGAATCAAAGCTGTAAGAAGCCGACCTGGCAACAACCCAGTACCCCCAAGCTACACAAATAAGCAAAGAAGTAAATAGAATCACGTACATGAAACAATTTATTTTTTTAGAACAGAACGGCATCTCCAAGTTTCCTGCTGTATTTTGCTGCCCCTGGAGGCTGCTTCTCAGTTTAGTTCCCATTTTTAGAAACTAAACACAGCAGGGTCCAGTGGGATCCAGCTGCCCTCTCTCAACTCTTCTGCAGAAAGAGAAATCCTGGGTCTTAGCTTCTGCAGGACTATTGGGATCCTTTCTACTTTCTTATATTAAAGAAATATGGGGAAAAGTGACAGCAGAAATAGACACCTATTTCACACTTAAAATATGGGGGGTTTGCTCCATTTGGCTTAGTTATGTTCAAATTGCAAATACAGTACTGCACTCCATCATCTGTAGGTCTACACTTCTCTTTAAATCCCACTTTCGACATAACACGTACAGACAGCTACTGACTTCTAGTAGATAAAAAGGTGCAATTATTGTTATTAACTGCAGAAAAAGACTTAAATATGCACACACTTACTTTGCTGAAACATCAATCATGGTTTAGAGCAGAAAGACATAGGCTTCTGTGAAGTTATATTAATATCTACTGAGGTAATTTCTATTTCTGATTTTGAATGTTTGTTGTTTCAAGTGAAACATTTTCCATTGCCTGTGGTAAGAGAGCAGATTAGGCAGAAGTATCAGAGCTCGTGAACTGTTGTGTACTTACTGACCTACCAGGGAACTGAGACATTTTCTCCAGAAACTGGAGCAGCTGAACTCTAAAGGAGAATGAACCCTTTTGGCAAGGCTTTGTAAGGTCTCCGGATGGAAAATCTTGTGTTTATGAAACAAAGAGAGCAAGCAGAAATGCAGTGACTGAACAGCGTGTAGAATTAAGGGAAAATAATAACACACTTTATTCACACACAGCTGAACACAGCTAAGTTATCTGGACACTGCATGCTGTCAGGAATCATGGAATTGTCAAACACAGCAGAGTACCTGTCTGGTGTAGGATTTACAAAGTGGTTGTTACCTATTACCAGCTGTAGCTCTTGAACTGAAACAGTTGTCAATGCCTTGTTAGATGTTAATAGTTGATGCATTTTAAAGTAATCTATCCACCCTCACCTAGCCCTTTGTTCAGGGACTGCAGAGAAGTCGTAGAGTCTGGTATCTCCAAATGACTCTTCCGTAGTTCTTTCTTCCACTGTTCCCAAGAGAATCTAGCCCATAATATCTACACACTAGGAGATCTGCACAGTTCACAGAAACACAAACACACACAATATTACAACACACGTATTAAAATGACATTTTTTACAAGATCAAAAACAGATAGAAAAAATGAAGGGCTGTGGGAAAGCTTTTACCAAATAAAAATGTCTGTGGAGGCTTGATCATATGTGGGCCTGTGAATAACACTCAGGAGACTATAAACTTTAGACAAACCAGATGGTTAGACAGCAAACCAGATGCTTTTATTTATGAAGACAAAGTTCACATTTTGTAAGGTACTGTGTTCTTCTAGAGTAGGTTTCACACACAAAGTAGAATAATTATATATGTGTCCTATGATGCTGGACTGAAACATTCATGCAAAAAGAGTCTCATACAGTAGTCCATTGTTCTTTCAGGACCCAAAGGAATGGCCTGAAGTTGTGTCAGGGGAGGTTTAGGTTGGGTATAAGAAGAAGGTTTTTCACCCAGAGGGTTGTTGGGCCCTGGAACAGGCTTCCCAGGGAAGTGGCTGGCTCACTATCCCTGGAGGTATTTAGAAGAGGTGTAGATGTGGTACTTGGAAATGGTTTAGTGTTGGATTTGCCAGTATTGGGTTTATAGTTGGATTCAATGATCTTAAAGGTCCTTTCTGACATAGACGATTTTGTGATTTTATGATTGGTGCCTCTAGTTTTACACATGAAAGACACAGTTGATGAAAGCTTACAAAGTCTTGTCAAATAAAGGAGTTTGGAGAGTAATGTAAGTATAGAAATACAAACTCTGGTGATTTTATACCACACAAAAATCAGGTGCTTAGATTGGAAATGAATGCCAGATTTCAAAAATGTTTCAAATGTATATGCAATTTAGATGCTAAATCTCCAAGGAATACAAAACCTCTGCCTTTAGGTAACTTAGGAGCCTGAGATCTGTTTGCAGAATGACATAGATTCATAGTTTATATCTAACTGAAAGTTAATTAGATTAAGCTTTTTGAAGTACCTCTACCTTTCATAACTAGGACTTCTGTTCATTATCACTGGAAGTCTTTGAAAAATTTCTTTTCCATCTAGCATGCTGTCTGTATCAAGGGGAGTAAACCTTTCTGTTCTACCAATTCCATTATTTTGAGGGATTTGAAAGAAAACAGGTCGAGTATCTCACAGACATACCAGGGTTGTTCTTGGCACAAGTACATCTGAGTATTAAGGGTTTAAAGAATGTGTTCCATTGGATTTAAAGATGCTCTGAACTGTTATACAAGCACTTTTCCTTTTTTTTTTTTTTTAAGATTGGGGTTAAAAGCTCTTTAAGTCTGTTTATTATGCATTCTGAACTCAGTTTCTAGTCGTTTATTTTAAGAGTTAAAGTGTTTTGAAAAAAGGTCTCATATAATCTCTACTATGTAATTCCATTCCATGGTCAGCAGCATTTTAGATAGGTAAGCCACAAACACAATTTTTCACAATATTCCATCATCCTAAAATCTGTTTAATTGTGATTATATATTTTTGCCTCTTCATATGGAGCTGATACAAATGCTTTTTTATCCATAGACAGCATCCAGTTTCAGATCTGTTGATGTTCAGTTTGAAAGGTGTTTATACCTTTTCGCTAAAATCATAGAAAACTTGACATTTTTTGTATTGTATTAATTTTTAAAATGTCATTCATACAGTTCATATGTAACAGAAATAATATTAATAATGCTTTAATAAAATACTAAAATGTGATACAGTGATTTATCATTTTGAACATAATATTGTGCAGTTAGTTGTATGTCATGATCTTGACAGATATTTGCCTTTCAACAGCACAAAAAGTCAAACCATCATTTGTGCAAAAAGAGAGACCATCTCTGTGTGATCTCAGGATGTGCATGCATGAATTTCCTCTATGCAGTGATCAAATCTTCTGAGTACAAAGACTTAAACAAACTAACCTATAGTTGTGACTGAATGTGCAATAGGAGTCCTTGCCTTCAGCATCAGGAGCTGCAGTTTTAATTTAACGATTTAATTCAGTGACTTTATTGATTGCTCACAATGAGGCCATTTGGAAACCATAGCAACAGAAATCTTGCTTTATATAGAGCACTGTCAGTGCAAACTGGCCTGCTTAGAGCTTGAAATGCACATTTTATCTAAATTCTCTATGTTCCTATTAATGTCTGCAAGTTTGGATTTCAAATTTGTTGGCATATATCCCTAAGTAGTGATATGACAACTGTTCGATAGGTAGCTCTGGTCCAAACAACATAACACTGCTCTAAAGAATGTATGCAGTTATTCTTTCCCAAACCTCCAAAAGAAACAACCACCTTATGGGATGTTCTAAAAATGAAAAATTAATCTCGAAATGCATTTTCTTTCAGCTATTCCTGCATTAACTCTCCAGAGAAAAGGCTGGGCAGAGGGTTTCCCTCGAGCTACACTGTAAGGACCAGTTGATGATTTCACGTGACTCTTGCATAACCATCTAGTGATCAGACCTCCAGTTGTTCTAATCTGATCTAGATTTGAAATCAGTTCACTTAAAGTGACCTTTGCAACATCTATCATCTGTTTGGAGTCCTGTAGAATACTTGTTATTGAAGGCTTCCTCAAACACAACTGAAAACCACAGTCAATGATCTATTCAAGCCTTTTCCACTCCACGTCTTCCTTCCGTCCCTTCCCTCCTTGCTAATTCTCTCCTTACCTTTTATCCCTTTGCCTCTCTTTGCTTTGTCAGAGGGTTGTGACAAGCCTAGAGCAGACTCAGTGCTGATCTAAATGCATGTGGGTGGCAGGAGATGGGGAGGGCGAAGCCAGCTAGCTTGTAGCCCAATGTAGCTGTGAGTGTCCTTGTGACATGGAAGGTGGGATCACACTGGGGTCGGCATTAAAGCCAGCTGCCATAGAGGTGAATGTTAATGTTCCCGTAGCTTTTCCATCACCACCAAGCAAGACCTGCACCTCAAACATAGTAGACAAGCTACAGTGAGGTGTGTTTGCACTAACTCAAATTTGTCGCTACTTCTCTGTACTAAAGAACGCCTAGAAATCAGCTGATTTATATTACTGTCATGGATTCAAAAATAATGCTTGAAAAAATATTGCAATAAACTTTGATGTGGATCCCAAAAGCAACACTTTTTAGTCTGACTTTGTCAGGGAGCAGGTGGAGTGGGCCAGTTCCTTGAGGTGGGAAGAGCCAGGAGCTGAGGGTGACCCCAGCACAGGCAGTGCCTCACCAAATGGGCACCATCCTATGGGGGCTGGTGTTGTTGTCCATTTCACAATTTTATATTACTTTGGTTTTTCAAGCATGGCTTGCTTTTTGATTTGTCTGTTTCTGAAAATCCTGCAAGCCCTGCACAACACCCACTTGCTAAGAGAAAAACTTACTGCCTTGAACTGTCGACAGTTTAGTATATAAATATTGTGGATTGATTAACTCTTTGTGAGCTACAACCCTTTTGAACTGTTCCATGACTCCTTTGGTAGCTGCATCTGGCAGTTTGAGCAGCACTGCTCTAGCCAATAGTTTATATAGTCGGCAAACTGCTTTGTTAATTAAAAAAAAAAAAAGTTATTAACCTGGAAGTAAGCAGGCATTTTTCTTAAACATGAAACCACTTTTACTGAGATGCCTCCTGGCATTAAGATAACCGAAGAATTTATTTGTAGTGAAATTGTCTCTAGAGGCCTCCACCACCCTAAAGTGTTTTCTATCCTCTCCTAGGCACATGCATCCAGCATCACCCACAACCAATAGGCTTGAAAAGAAACAAGAACCCGCCAGTAGTGGGTGGGGAAAAAAGCTGGGCTGCTGAAGTGGGGCTGCCAAAGGGACCTGGTAAAGGACAAGCAGGTGATGAGAAATAGAGCTGGTCTGAGCCCTCACCTACTGCCGCCTTCACTGAACTCTCCCCATGAGAGTTTAGATTCTTCCATTTGCAAATTGTCATGGATGCTTTTGTGCTTTTTTTTTTCCTTTTTCTGTGTTTCATTCACAGAAGGTTATTTCTGCTGCCCCAGGAGAGTGGAAGGAAGCCCCAGCTGCTGTGTTTCCCCTCTGTCTTGCAGCCCTGACAGAACCCAGGCTGTGCCAGCTTGACTTGCACACTGGGGGCTCCCTCTGCCATCCTGTAAAGAGAACGGGGGGAATTAGGGTTATTGCTTGTAACTTGCTCCGTGACACTGAAACATGTACCTCCCTGTACAATCTATACTCACGTGTGTATTTAGGATACTTTAGCCCGTGTATTGAATGTTTTTCTCGCACACACACACAAATGCGTGTGTCTTGGTTTCGACACAGTAATGATCCAGCTTCACTAGTTTGCTCAATCTGCTTTGCGGCACTCCAGCAACACAGGGTAACTGTAAAGCCTGCTTAATTGGGCAATTTCAACTTTATGGCTGCTCTGCATCCCTGAAGCAGTAAAAGGCAGACAGAATGCACTGGGAAATCTTGCCTGTCATGTGGAAAAACTAAGGAAGCACAAACCTCCTCAAACCAGCCCTCACCCCATGTGACTCACCTCTGGTCTTGTGGGGCTGCGCTGGTAGCAGGATGTCCAGAAGACAGGCATGTGCAGAGATTAGGCAGAGCTTACCTTTGCAAAAGTGCAGGCATAGCCCCTTCTTTAAAATGTACCCTTCATTGTTTATAATGCAAGTTCTCTAAAGATAAGGTGCTTGGGATGTAAAAGTTACACCCTGATCTCATCAAACCTTTGGACTATGCATGAGCAGAAGACCTAGAATCTGTGGTGATGTTTATAGGATCAAATCTTACTTTTCAGAAGCACCACTGATGTAAAATTTTGTCTTTGGTTCTAATAACCCATCTAGAAGAATAACCACTGCCAGCAGTCTTATCACCATTCTGTTAGTCTTTCTTGGAGACTGTTGCAGTTGTTATTTTCTATATGAAAATAACAGATGTAGTCCAAGCACAGGAGGCAGGACCGGGAGCACTGCTGGTGCCAGTATGTGCTCTGAGTCCACTCCTGACTTGCTGGCTGGCCTTCAACCAAAGTCCTAGATCTGAGCACTACCTGCTTTGGGAAAGCTGAGGTCTGGGTTTGAAGCTTGCATTTTAGACCTACCCCTTCAAATGTTTTCTGTAACTATTTGGTTGAAACAGTTCTTCCAGGGGCAGGGTGTTAAATATACCAAGGAGGGGTTAAGTGGATCTGGCTGTTTGATTCCCTAAGGAAATGGGAGCTACATTCTAGAGAAGGAAGGAACGTGGGCTGTGCATGGTTCTGAACTTCTCACAGAAAGGCTCAAGATGAAATATGTAGATTTTAACTGGAATATGAAGTTATTGCTAATATGTTTGTCAGCAAAAACCATCTCTAGGATGAAGAACTTTTATTCTTAAGCAGGAAGATTTAGTTTAAGGTTATGTAAGTAAAGCACCCACACAAAACCTGCTATTTGTTTTTCTCATTCCATTCACATTAAAAAATGTGTTTTTTCTGTTATAAAAGACTTGCTTTGCACTTACTCTTAGCAGTGCAAGTAGCTGGAAATGTCCCTTTTGAATTTTGTAGCTGCTTAGTTACCACAGCTTCTTGCTATCCAAATAGACTCACTCTGTCAGGGCTGCAAGATGGGGAGAGATAAACACAGGGAGTAATTGTGGCTTCCTGCCACCAGCCCTGCTCAGAAAGCAAGAAAGCAATAGCAGATGAACCGTTGCTGCGGCAGCGGTGGGAAGCTGTGGCCTCAAAGGAGTAGGGGAGAAAAAAATCCAACCAAATATCCTGAGAGCAGGATAAATAATGTCAAATAATATGCTCTCTTCTAGTCCTGCTTTGCTTAGTCAGTAGTTTTAAGGCAGCTGTTACTCTGCCAGGAAACAGTCTGTGTAGATATGCTTAGAAAGTTATCAGGTCTGAGTTAATGCAGTGGGATATTCTATATGCAAGACCTACAATGGTGGCAGCCAAATTAAAAATCATGTGGTATAGTCATTTATCAGCTGTAATTGTTGCATGAGTTTTGCCTAAGTGTAATTGTCAGGTGTTGAGTTTTGTTACCTGATCATGTATTTTCCTTGTTTATTCAGTTTTGGAAACTGTGAGTAGAAAGAAACAAAGACAATTAGCTGATGGGAGAGAAAATGAGAGAAATGGAGAAAAATCCCAAACAATAAAGTTGAAAGTCAAGAGCTCCAGTGGGGTGAAAGAGGCGAGATCCAAAATATGAACAGCTGTCAATCAGAGTAGCCTTCCTTGGGCTCTGGTGGGATGTGGAACAGGCAGTTTTCCTATCAGAAACGGCAGGACTCACTTTGGCTGTCATAGGGCTTTGTAACAGGAGTTTAATCAGACACACTTTTGGAGAGGGAGGGAAATAACAGCATTTGTTTGTTGTTTCTTTAACTTTCAGCAAGGCTGAAGGGGGTGCAGCTAACTGCTGCTAGCAGGAGCTAAGCCCAGCCGTGTTTCACACCAAAGGAAGGTTACACAATGCTGTGGGTGGCAGAATATTTCTGGGAGGCCCAATTTGCTGCGGACTTTGCTTGCATCACTTCCTGAAATAGAGATTGACTTATGTGATATATTCTTATTTTTATTCAGGTTTTTTTTTTTTTTCTCAAACCACACTTGCATGCTCTTTGCAGGGTTGGGTTTTGAAGAGAAGATCATAAAGGCTCAAATCAAGGTGCACTGTATTTTAACATGAGTTCTCCCTGACTCTTCTTTTTTTTTCTGTTCTTCTGGCATCTCAGAATGAAAACACTGCCAAAGCACTGAATGAAAAGGGAATTATATTCTCTGCAATATTTGTCATAATTTTAATTCACTTTACTTTGGGCTGTCCTCAACTTGTGCTTTCTTAATGTGCTACAGATTTCTGAGCTGACAGTGGGTAACAGTGAGGAGCCAAGAGCTGGTCAGCATGCAGCTAGGGTTTAAACTCTCAGGAAAGTGTAGGAGGTAGTTTAGAATTTAAGTTGTTTTGTTGGGTTTTTTCCATGGGAAAAAGATACCTCTTCTCTGTCCCTTGAGCATGGGAGAAATGTGAAAGAAGGGAGGTCGGGCAATTTCCTGCTTTCCTACTTAGCAACCCCATGACAGCCACTGTCAGTGTCCTACTCTTTAGCCTACAATTTACCACTCTCTGTGTATTTATGATGAAATTATTAACAGAAGGGAATGTAAATATGATATATTGCACACTCAAATTCAATCTCTACCAGGACTAGAGGGGAATTCAACTCTTGGAAATAGTGTTTCGATTTGTTTGGTGTTTCTGCATGACATTATTTAATCAAAAGCCATTTGTTTCCTTGAATTAGTCTTGATTATGTTTTTCACTATTAATGTGGACTAGGCAACAAGTTCAGCTTTGAGAATTAGAACTCATTCTTTCTTGTGCTACAACAGAAAAGGGTGTGGGATAACAATCAAAATAGACATGGTTCATCACTCAAAACAGCTCATCAGCTGCGTGGTATGTGCGCTCTTAACTGTAATGAAAATAAAAATGTGCTCTTTCTGTAGTGGCTTAAATCAGTATATTTAACTTCTCATTTTCAACTCATGCATAATTAATGAAACATCTCAGAATGCTATTTCCAACAATAAGAAACAAAAGAAAACAGCAATTAACTCTTCCTCCCATATAAACTGCACTTGGATTATCTTGTTTAATAGGCAGCATCGGACCTACACTCCATGATTTTATCTCACCTATTTTTCCTAGCTCTTTTGAACTTTTAAGTCCAAAGTCTGCAGTTCAGTTAATTATGCATTAAGAAAAATGGAATATATTTATTTGTTTCCAGTTTGCTCTCTACTAATTTCATTTAATTCATGGCCCTTATTGTAAGAATTAATTCTATTCACCTTTTTGATCCCAACCAAGGTTTTTCTGTAGGTTGTCGGCATATCTTTTTCACATGCCTCTTTCCCAGTGTGAAAAATTTGATCTATATGGTGTTCCCACACAGAAGCTGGCCAGTATCTGTTGCTTACTTCTAGGACATTCCTACCACTGCTTACAGTATTTGCATTTGGATTGCGGTGACACAGTAATCAATTTTTATTTAATTTGGCTTTTGGCCATTGCAGGTATTTCTAGCTGAATATCTGCTAGGTATTTTTTAGGTTACCTTCCGAGATACATCCTAAAGTGGACACCTGTCTTCCAGACATAGGTTTGTATTGCACACTGATGACCAGGTCCCAAATCTTACACTGCCTGCTCTGAAATCAGTATGCAGTCAGAGGATAGAATAGTGATCTTCAGTTTAGGAAACAGGGGATCATTAATAGTTTTTCTGGCAGCAAAAACCCATTTGCACTAAGGTAACCTGCTCTGAGTCTTGTGCTCCTCTGCTTAATAATGTGTCATTTTCACAAAGGCTATGAGACACTGGAAAAAATAGCTGGTAGGCTATTATATGTCTTAATTAAAATTATAACTTTAAAATTAATTATTATTGCCTTTTATACCACCTTTGAGACATAATATTTAAATGCTTAATTTAACATAGTGAAAATTCCAGATCTATAACAAGGCATGCTAAGCTGCATTCTGGTTTTTAATGCTTGTGGTCCTCATTGACCCCTACTGGACTTACTGCCTATAAAATGAAACTCGAAATGAGCAGCACCTGGGAAGGCCAAAGAATGACTCTTTGAAAACCCTTATTCAAATATGCCAGAAACAGGGAGAAGTTGCTGTAGCACTAGCAGAGGAATTTGTCAAAGGCAAAGGAGACTGGCTATAGCCATATTAGGGCTGTGAAAAAGGCACAATTTTGCTTCTTCTGTATATTTTCTATCTGAAAGATCTTGATTCTATGTTTTATCTTCCTCTGAGGATTAGATACCTGTTTACACTGAAAAGGATTTTGTTCCTACCTTAGCTCTTTGTCTATCCTGCACAATAACAGCTGCTAAAGAAAAACAGATTTCTTGCTGCTCTGCTCTGTAATTGTTGATGGAATCTGTCTTATTCCAATTAAAATGATAAATCATGGTGTCATGGCAAATTTCCCATGCTTTGATAGAGCCTTGCTGAGACAGTTGTGTTCGGTTTGTTGTCTTGTGTGGGGGCTGGTTGCTCAATACCTCTCAGTTTAAGTGAAAGCTCCTTTTGTCCAGGGACAAGAGCTGGAATGCCAACACATGGCACTGTCCGTGTCCCACAGGAATAGGTGCCGGGCTGCTCAGCCCCCAGCTTCCCTCTGCTTTAAATCAAGACCTGTTGAAATAAGCACACCTCTCTGACATGCTTCATTGCTCTGTGATTTCTGGACAAAATCCTTATCAACCTGTCACTTTGCCTTTTAAAAATGCTGTGGCTCCTTCCGATGAAGGAAGAATGGTTTTGTACAGCATCCCAGGACCACACTCTGCCTTATCTTGGCTGAGAAAGGTGCCAGTTTCATTTGCAAAGTGCTCCCAAAAATAAACAAGAAAAAATCTGAAAATATTTACTGCACATCCTGCCACTGCACATCCAGAGATAGAAACATTTTATGGCATATTAGAAATAACTGTTGCTTCCACTCAGTGTTGTGATGTCAAGTATCTTCCTTTCATAAAAATACTGATGTAGTTTCATTTTCATCCAATTAGCGATTATTAAAAGTGTGCTTTTGCAGTTAGAAATATTCACCCAAGGTTTGCTCAGTTTTGGAGATGTCAGTCCATGTTCTGATTGTAATTCTTTTTCAGCCAAGAAAATGAAGAGCAGAGGATAAAGCTACTGCTTTGTCTTTTCTTCTAAACATCTTTTGTGGTTTTCTACCTTGCCTAAGAAGAGAGAAAAATAAATTAGACATAACGGTCTGTTACTTCCTTGACTGTATTTCCTCTTTCCCTAGATCTGAACTATGCTTGCACAGGTTTGTTTACACCAACAGTTCAGTATTTTGTTGATTATCATAATTTTTTATTTCAATGTTAAGCTTTTAAAGCAGTATGGATTACTAAAAAGGCAGTGAAGCTAAATAAAGCTAATGCTAAAACACTGTTATTTGTGGTTTAAAGGGATATTTCAGATAGTTTGCATTTTGCAAGATCCCTGCACATAATCGTTAATAATGGGGCTTTTTAAGAACACTCACTGATTCTTATAAAACCAATAAAATAAGACATGGGAATCTTAAGCATAATAGTATTATAGATATAAACAATTAAAAATATTCCTCCCAATTTTAGTTATTGAAATTTAACTTAAAACATTGAACATCTTATTTTGCTCCATACTTGCAGTTGTAGCTAAAATCCACCAATGAGCACAAGAAATTCTCTCTTGATTTCATTGTAATATGGATGAGATCCTTTAGTATTAAATTATTCTGTGGTTTTGGAGAGAATCTAAATGAAACTAGAAACAGTTTCTTTAAAGCTGTCTGCAGTTTTCATGTTTCCAACAGATTGCTCAATTACACTGCAAGACCTGAGAGTTGTGTTTATCTTTATCTTTGAACTGTGAGTATATTGTATCAGAAGTGACTTATATTTTTTAAAAATAAAAGACATTTTTCTGACCTCTTCACATGCTAACGTATCAGTAAGCAACTGTTTCAGCACGCAAAAGCAAGAGACTTGAAGTTTATTTTTGTTTCTGAATGCTTTTACATTTCTGCATTCAAAGCACAGGAGTGCTAATGAAGTGCTTTAACTACTCTGGAAAATAAAACACAAGGATTAACTATTCAACAACTTTAGAGATCATGATGGGGACATCCTGGGCTATTTCTGAAGCTGTGGAGTTCCCTATTTTCTGTAAAGAGAAACAGTGTGAGGCAATAGATACTCAAAATGTGTAGATTCACCAGCCTCAGAGGGTGCCAGGTAAAGTCAGAAGGAAACAAGTAAGTTGGGACACCAGAGGATGGTGCAAGCTACTGCTGTGGGAAGCTCTGTTACCATCTGGGTTTGGAAGGAGAACACTAAAAACCCCAGCACAGCTGCAACAGCAAGAGAGAAAAACACTGTTAGGGAGGGAGCAGCAGAAAGGCCATGCCTGTAAGGAGTAACAGGAAATCCTTCTGTAATTGCACTTATGGTAAGAGGAAGGCTGAGAAAGCTTTGGTCTGCTGCATTGAGGGGAGAAAAGATCTAAACAGATGATGCTGAAAAGGCTAAAATGTTTGATGCCTTTTTGATGGAGAACCCTCTGCAGAGGACAACTGCTACCAGATACTTGGCACAAATAACCCAAGTGACAGAGGACTAGGGTAAAGAAAGCACAAGCACTTGAGCAAGATTCCCAAATCAGCTAGTGAGAATGTCTCCCAGTAAATTTCATCCTGAACCTTTAGACACAGTAAGCCTAGATCTGCTATGGAGGATTGCCTCATTTCAATGTAGCCAACTAAAAGTTTGGCACCCATGGCATCCATTCCTTTATTTTAGGGACCCCTGACCCCTCCCTAGGTCTCTCCCTGTGCTGCCCATAGTCCAGGATGCCATTTCTACCCCCTGGGACTACCAATTCCTGCTCTGGTGACACTGCAGCCAGTCTCCAGCTCCTCACAGCCCTGCCCTGCAAGAATACTTAAGATTACAAATATATTACCATGTGGTCTCACTCCCTTTTCAGTAGATATGTGTAAATAAGGAAGGGAAATGTCCACTGACCCCTGTAACAATGCAGATTAAATCTGTTGTCTTGCATTCTCCTTTCCAAAATATCGGTATCTGCCACCTGTTCCCTCTATATCCTGACTTTCATGGAAAACAACTTTCTTTTCCTAGCATGTCATTTAAATAAAAGTATTTGCTCTGCACATATCTGCAATGTTTGTTTAACTCTTAGAAACTGCAAGTATTCTGCACCTGACAGGTTGCATAATGTGGCTCGGTGAAAGAGAAATATGGTCAGTAAGGGCTTAACATAACCCTTTCATCTCTCTTCTTACCAGCAACTTGTGTCTCTGCAGTTTCCTTTTAGAGGATGATTTGGAACTTCCTTTTGAGCAGCTTACATTTTATCTCTGGTTAGACATGAAATAACTCCACACACTGTACTGGAGGGAACATGTTGTTCTAATATCACAGGCACAGCTGCTTGGGCAGAGGAGACTATTAACAACGAGGCATCTAGATAAAGTAAGTAGATACCTGCAAAAAAAAGTTGCTACCTCATTAGAGATATTCTATCTTGCAGCACAGCTCTGTTTGAGAACCCATTTGGCTAGTGGAATATGAAATGAAAGGACAAACATGCAGATGATCCTTTTTAATCAGTTTAATTAAAAAAGAAGGTTAGTACTTACTTTTACTTCCTTTCCTTTTAATCAAGCAAAAAGTTTAATGTAATTTGTGTACCACAGGCCGCCAAAATAGTAGGAAAAGCCCTGCTGCACAGTTTTATCAGCTTAATCTTTTCTTCTGAATGTCACTTGGCATTTGCGCTCAGAACTCATATGGACAAAAATCCTTAGAAAAATATCCACTGCCAGACCAGCTGGCTGTGTCCTAGTTAAACTCTCTTTCCACTTTTAACTTTGTATTGCCAATGAAAGATACCCAAAAAAGACTATTCATTGGTGAAAAGCTTGACTAGAGAAGTGCCGATTGCTGTGACAGTAGAGAGGGAACTGTGATTTGTTTGGGTTTTTTAATGGAAAAGTACCAATCCCTCATCAAATGCTGTTCTTGTTTAGCAAAGGTGACTGCAGTGACAACTGCAGAAGAACCACTGCAATCTCAGTTTCCTGTTATCCTCGAGGTAGGGAAGAAGCCACTAGTACCAGTTCAGCTGCTTCCCAAGTTCTCTGAGTCTGTGGCTGAGTAAGAAGCACAAGCTGGGAGGATCGAGGATATTTATATTTCTTTAGCTGTTCTGAAAGGACTTCTCTTTCTTCCTTAACACGCTCCTTTTATATGATTTTTGACTGGCAGTCTTTCCTGATCCAGATTGTCACTGCTCTAAATGTGTCTTTTCTAGATCCTCCTGCCCTCAAAAGAACTCAAAACAGTTAGCATTTTACTAACTTCTTCATTTAGAAGTTATTTAGTACAGACAGACCTTCTCATTTAGGTATATTTGAATCCCAAATAAAAATTAATGTGACGATCTATTTGCCTTTGAAACTGTCTCCAACATGATGAATAGACAACTCTAAGAGAGGAAGAGAGAATAAGTGAGAAAATGTGGCTACCTCACATCTTTGTTTACTAAGAAAAAAGAGAAACTTGGAAATTACTAAAAAGAGAAATGTGCTATCTGTGAGAAAACAGAATGGAACTGGAAGAAACCCCCATGTGCAGCTGTGGTACTGATGTAGTTGCCCTTCCAGGGCTGGTGAAGGGACAAGGCCAGTAGAGGTGAAGTCCCTCCAGGCAAAACATGTGGGAACGAAAAGATGGAGCTGAGCAGGGGGAACACCTCTGTGCAGCAAATAGTGGGTGGCAGCCTTTTAGGATAAGAGCAGCAAAGAGCAGGGCCAAACCAGATGAGATCAAATTGCCCTAATTTTTACAAGCGATTAATTATATATTGGGGTGGCTTTTTCATGGGTCCAGAAATTGTATGTGCTCCTATGAACTAAAACTTGCACATGTTTAACAGACCTCAGTGTGGCTTGCATAGCACCTTAAAGAACAAAGCCTGTGTATAAAAGGATACTCAGAGAGCCAAGGCATAAGGCCCATGGGGAAAAAGCAGCTTTGCCTGCTACATTACTTAAATACTGAATCATTTCCAGTATCGTGTGCCAGGTAATCATTCCAGTGCATGTAAGTTGTACCAGTATGATCTGATACACCAAGAGGCAAGCAGGTTACATCACTTGTCTTGATCTTATCAGAACACAAAACCCATGTCTCTTTTTTTGTGTTCCATGCATCATTTCCCAAACTACTTTTCTCATGTTCCCTTCCCAGATGAATTTTTCTATTCATTGCCTACTAAATCCTCTGTGCAATCTGCATGTCCCAGCATAATTCCTGTAGTTCACTATCTGCTGCCTGATCATAAACCCAGAATTTGTTTAACTGTTGTTCTAGTGGCCTGAAGGCTATTTCAGTCATGAAGAGAGCATTTCATTTGCTTAACTTGGGTGCCTGATGCTATTTGAGAAGCTCTGGAATATCTAAGCCGCCCATCAGAGCTGATAACAGAGAGTCTGTGGGAGACCTACACTGTTTTCAAGCGGCAGGTGGAGAGATGCAGGACCTTTAGTTCATGTGAAGTGATGTTGCCAGTTTGGGTAACTGGGTTGATCCCCAACAGCTGATCATAAATATATTATTGTGCTGTGGAAGGTTCAGCTTGAATATAAACCAATATTCTCATGCCTGTTAACTTTTCATGGTGCTGTACATGTCTTCTTGCAGCCTGTTCTCTAAAAAGCAATTAACAAGTAATTATGTTCCATCTCATCTCAAGCTCATGTAAAGGAAACTCAAATACAGGAAGCTAGAATAATTTTCAGAATTACACTATTACACTGACATTTAGACTTTTATTAATTTGCCAAGTTAGACATATGCATCATTCAGTTTCTAAGCTTGGTTTTCCGTAGCCATAGAAACTGGAGAAGAGTGAAAATGGCATGACTTATTTCTTTTTTAGTTTACTGATCTTCAAAAGAATTCCTGAATCTGCACTGCTGTATTGTATTTAATCATAATTTTTTCCAATCTACTTTTATGTCAAGAACTGTATATAAATTAAAAGCATTATCAGGTACCTCATATTTTAGCATCTGGTGTTAAAACTGGAAGAAAGGTTCAGTGTGGTACAATTATTTTATTTTATTACACTAAAACCCAAAAATTGCTTCCCTTGGTGACAGTCCACCCTATAAGTAGATGTTTTCCTATACTGTGTTCCTACTTTATAGTTCTGCCATTTCTCACTGCTTGCTACATACCCTCCTTGGCTCCTGCCGAGAATGATGTTTTCAGGAGGAAACAGATGGCGAAGTACTGATGCTAGAAAAATACTTAGCACCTCTAAGCTGTTCCTGTGGCCACTGAGGCTTATGGAAGTACTAGAACATATATGAAACCCTATGTAGCCTCCAAGCATGGCATTTTTGCAAATGATGATCATTATAAAAATACCTTATAATCACAGAATAAGCTGAGTTGGAAGATATCCACAAGGATCGTCAAGTCCAACTCCTGGCCCTGTGCAGGACCATCCCCAAGAGTCACACCCTGTGCCTGAGAGTACTGTCCAAAATCTTCTTGAACTCTGTCAAGCTGTGGCCATTTCCCTGCGGAGTCTGTTCCAGTGCCCAACCACCCTCTGGGTGAAGAACCTTTCTCCCTTGACACAACTTCAGGCCATTCCCTTGGGTCCTGCCACTGATGCCTTTTTTTTTTTTCCTTCTGTTAAGCTTCCTATATGTACATGAAAATGTGTTCAGTATTTTTAGGAACAGACTTCTTTCAAAATCACAGCTAAGTCATACTCAGTTATAGCTTTGGGATGCCAGTTGCCATATCCCATTACTCCTGGATCTACAAATTTAAATCATATTTTAAAAATGAGATATTAATCATACATATTCAAGTATGTTATCTTAAATAACTTAAATACATTTTTAAATTAAATTTGGATGTAAGTACCTAGGATTAAAAACCTCCTTTCTTTTTAATAGATTTATATTATATTTATAAATTTATAAATATTTTTTATAAATATACAAACCTAGTTTAAAAAATATTGTCCAGGACCCTGATGTGAAACTCGAGGTTTGCCACCCACACTTGGCGTAGGTGTGGCTGAGCTCACCCCTCTGCCCAGGGCTGGTTTTGAGGCCCTGCACAGCCTGATGCCAAAGGTGCAGCCTGGTCCTGCTTGTGGGTCTGACCAGTGCAGAAAGGACAAAGCAGTGCCAGCACAGCCAGCAGCAACTCTCCTTGACACAGGCTGATCTTCCTTCACTGACACACCTGCCTGCACACACAGCACATTAACATACAGAGAAATAACCATGTGACAGACTGGATGAGCCATGCTAAGGGTGAGCAGTCCTTGCTCCAGTGGCAGCTGGAACCTTGTCAGCAGCACCTGTGGTGCCACCCATGTGCACCCAGCTTTCCTGTAGGTGACCCCCTGGAGCCTGCACACTTCTAGCCTGCAAGTTTGAGCCTGTTTTAACTAACTTGTATGTGTGCAAGAGTATGACAGTATGGCCTCATGATCAGCCATACCATGATCCATCCAGACCACACTGTCTCACTCTGTGTCAACCAGCCAGTGGCATGCTCAGTGAGAGGTTCTTGTCTCAATTTTCCACATTAATCCATCTCCAGAAGCATATTTCCCTCTGTGCTCTTGTGAGATTTGCAGTTTTCCAGCAACTTTAGCTTTTCTGCGCACCAAGCCTTTATAATTTCTGCAAAATAAATGAAAAGGTTTTCTTATGCTTCAACTGAGTCCTTGTTCCAAGTTGGTTCCAGCTCAAAAGCTGACTACTGAAATTTAACATTAACATTCTTCTTGGGAAATACAGGATTCAAAAGATGTTCTTCAAATTGAAATTATGAACTTTCAATGATTCGTGTTTTAGAAAAGTCTCTTGCATCCAGTAGGCCTTTGGATCTCCTCTTTTTGTGACTTCCTGAAAATGACATATAAATGCATATTTATATGAGTATTCAATTTCTGTGGTATAAATGGCACTGAATCTGCTTCCTTTTATCCATGTAGCAAACAGAGAAGACTCTGTGTCAGATGAGTTAATTTATTTAAGACGTTTGAACACCAAAGTCATGCATCAGCTTAAAAAATAGTGATAAGCAGTGTAGTGCCTTGCCAAGTGAAGGTATTCTGAGTCTGAAACATAACAGGGTCCAAACACAGTGCATGACATTTACTCTGTTTTCCAGACTGATATTTCCTTTCATTTTCTTTTGGAATCTTCATCAGTTTGAGTCTCTTCTTTCTCTGAATCCATATAACATTGTCCCAGGTTCTGTCCGACTTCTTTTGTTTTGTTTTATGTAGAGATGTGAGGATGGACACCAAATTTTATCTCAATAGCTCTAGTCACAACATCAAAAAAAAAAGAAAGCATACCTTCATTGGAGGCTTTATTGTAGAGTGTTAGTTCACTGGACAGTTTTTTTTTTTAAACAAGTGATACTTTATTGAATCATTCATGGAAGTACCCAGCTGCATGAGCACACTGCTCATGTTGTCTTGTGAGCTTCTGGCTGTAATAATGTGATCAGTTTTATTGCTGAAGAGACTCCTTTGACACTGGTTTTCCCATTTTTACCTCCCAAATATCCCAGAATGCTAATTAACAGGAATAGAAGTAGCAAGCAAATATGATGGAAGAAAAAGCACTCGATGTAAAGCAACAAAAACATTTGGTCCAGTTGGTTTTGTTTGGGACATGCAAGTAAAGAAGTGCACACTTTACAGTGATACATGTGCACAGTGTGGCAGAGGTTTTATAGCTGAAATTACACTATTCCCCAGCTACAAAGAAGAGTCCTAAACAAATCTCTTAAAAGTTCTTCTTGCACCTTTTTGTATCAACATCGGTTTCCAGGAGTGCATCTAAGAAAGCCATTGTATAAACATTTTTGCCAGCATTTACTATGATACTTAACTAATTCTATCATATGGTCTGTTTTCCAACTTTTTTTTATTATTATTATTATTTTCTGAGAATATAATTATGCTGGCCTCCAAAAAAGGATTCAGCAATTTTCCCTGTTTAACGGGAATGACGAAATGTTGGAAGTATTTGAAGCCCAAGAAGCTCCTGAAAAGATTTATAGAAGTTAATGCTATAACTGTCCAGCCCTGGAGAGTTGCCATTTGGGAGGGCCCTGCTTAGACTTTGAACTTAATTTGTCAGTATAATGTCTTTAAAAAGTAATCTCCAGCACTTCAGTTGTCTCCCCAAAACTGTAACTCCGGCAAACCAGGGCAGATCTGCGTGAGTCCAGGATGCCAGAGGGATTTGTCACAAAGATATTCACAAAAAACAATGAAAACCTCCTATGCTGTAAGCATCTTCTGTCACTCCCTTGCTGTGTTTTATTGGCACGAGGCAGTCAGAGAGCAAGGGCTTTGTGGTTCCTTTATGCCCCAATAATCCTGGCTACTAAAATAGCCCTTTTGAGACTGCTGGCATCTACACTAGCCTTTAAATTCTTTGCCATACACCAGCCTCAAAAGGGTTCCACAACCAGGAGAAGATAAAGTTGGCCTAAAGCCAGTTTTGCACAACCTGGGTGCTGCGCTGGGCACTCCCTTCACCACTCGGATGGTCTGAGCTTACTTTTGTGATGAAAAGTTTATGCAGAAATAGCAAGAATGTATTTTTACAGTGAGCTTGTATTATTTTCTTTCTGCTCCAGTTGAAAGCCTAATGGTAAGGGACATAGCCTCTGTGAAATACTGTGAATTATTATGTAGTACACATAGCCTATAGTATTTTTGGTGTAAGCTCCAGGCTGCTGAGTGAATTAAGAAATTACTAATCTCCTTGCTGTCAAGAGACAACTAAATTTCTTCAGCTGAAGAGCACTACTGGTCAGCTGTCACTGAAGTAACACATTCCTTTTTAAGAAATCCTTGGCTAATGTATTCATCTGTTCTGTGAGGAAAAACATCTGTGTGTTGTGCCATCCACAAAACCTTACGCGCAGCGATGTGTAAGTTGATGTATAACTTTCTAGTACACTTAGAAGGGCTTCTAAGACAACCAGCCATTGACTTTGGCAGCTTAAGCCATCTACTCTAGACTGATGCATGGTCTAAAATAAATCATATCTGTGTCACAAGCTAAATATCTGGAGTCTGTTTCTCTCTTAGTAAAAACAAAATCTATTCTAGATGTGAATTGCTGAATTTTTAGCAGCAAGTAAAAGCTGTAATGAGTCTTAATCTAACTGCCTTGGGGTACTGACCAAATCATTTTACATAAAGATAGAAATGAATGCCTTACGTACTTGTAAGCTGAGATTTCTGTCAATTGAATTTTTAACACAGCATTTCAGATCTTCTCCAAAAAATACTCATGGAGTAAAATCCTGGTCCCAATTAATGTAATGCCAAACCTCCTACTGACATTTGTGGGGCAGAGATTTATCTCATAGCCTGAAAGCTGGTAGTAACTTTAACTCACTGGACTGAAACCTGAGATCCAGAAGGAAGGGCATACATTAAATAGATAATTCGTTTATTTCTAGCCTGTATGCCAACAAGCAAGTAATAGTACATGTTTGTATCATTTCCAATGACACAAAGAAAGCAGCTACTTCCTACAAGTAGTACAAGATGCAGCAAATATTTGTCCCGCCCTATTTTTTCTACCTTCAGAAAAATAGCCTATATTCTGAAATATTTCATTTACTTCCTGAACCAAGATCATAGTCACTGCTTTTAAGAAAAAGAATTGCTTAGATTATATCTGTGGATAGTGCCCTCCATATTTAATGTGCAGAATTCTAAACCACACAAAATTAAGTAGGAGTTTTGGTTTTGTTTATTATATATATATATACACACACTACTTAAAAAGATTTGTCTGCATTTGTGAATACTTACAGATTACTCTTTGAGTGAAAATTATAGAATAATTTATCTCTTACCAACTAATAATTAAATGAAACACAAACCAAGATATTTCTAAACAGTTTTTAAATCAGCTGTAGATATACTGGGAGACATTTCATTATCTTTTTGAATATTACATGTGCCTTTCCGATGGCATGGTCTGTCAAAGCAGCAAGGAAACAAATAATTTCAAGAGTTTTCCCAGTGCAATAAGCAACAAAAAAAGTAGATAGCCAGACACCTACAAGCTCTTAGAGATGAAATTACCTGCAGTGAACTTCAAGGGGAGAGCATATGTTGCAGGAAGGCAGAGCTTGGATGCAGCACAGCCAGGCAAGTCGTGTGCATCTGATTCGCCAGCTCAGTGTCCTGGTAAATGAGGTTGTTAAGAAAGAGAGTTCAATTTTAGAAGCAGGGACTCCTCTTGTGCTGATGTGCAGCACGCGGTACATGAAGCAGGGCAGTCACAGGAATGTTTCCAGTGTCCATTAGTTTCTTCACCAGATGAGCTTGGCAAAAGGAGCTCACAGACACACAAAACAGAGTCATTGCCTTGTTATAAAGAAGATCTCTGCTCTGAAGCTAAGAAAACTGAAGTCCTTCAGAGGCATTTCCATCCAGAAAGGGGGGTCCAAAGAAGTGTTAGGCCTGTCAATCTTTTGGGTGAGACGTTGGCTCATCTCACATTAACACTTTTCTCCCCAAGTGCTCTGTTCCCATAAATAAGTCATATTTTACTTGGGGAAGCCTTTCTCAGTCACTGCTCTTACCTCCGGGGCCTGGCTGCTGAAGAACAGTCTCTGGCAGACATCAGATCCAGTCAGACCTGCTGCAGAATGGTGGCTGAGTGCCTGAGGAGCCGGGGCCAGGGGTGGGAGAATGCTGTGTCTCCACCAGGAGAGGGAAAGCAGGGGGGATGGAAGGTAAAGGGTCTGGGACTGGCAAGGCTGGCAAGGCATCACAGGGGTGGTTTAGCTCTCACAGGTATAGAAATAGCCAACTTGGTGTGCTGTGCTCCTCTCAAGCCGGGATAAACAGGCAGTGGTCATCCTGAAAGAAAAGAAGACAAAAGGCCCAAACAAGTGAGCTGTACCAGAGCAGCTAGCCATTCCATAATAAATATATACTAGTCCTCAACTGATAACCATAGTAAACAGGATAGTGAGTGTTTAGATAACCCTGGTCTCTTTCTTCAACATTATGCTATAAATCAGGTTTCCATGGAAAGGAGCTTTTCAAGTAAAACAATGCTTCCTTGTTTAATCTTAATATTAAAATTAGCCATAGGAATTTGAGTTGTATCAAAACTTACTCCAACCTTGAATGAAAATGGAAAATTAAGTTTTACCGCTGTTTAAACATCACAAATGAAATGGCAACCAAAGATTTTCAAAGATCTGTGGTCAAATAAGACATTTAAAGACCAAGTCCCAGTAGGTGCTTTAATTAATGTGCTTGTCTTGACTCATGGAATTTAATAGTAAGATTGCCATTTGCACGAGTGAGAAAGACATTCCTCAATTTGCCATGCTATTTTCTCATCTAGGGATGGACCAAAACTATGGTCTAGAGCTATTCAATCTGGTTGCCTTAGCAGATTTGCATTGAGTAGGTCTTGTCCTATTGCAGCACCAAATAAAGATTTACCAGGGGGAAGCCATTTTAGGAAACTTCTGAATCTCCTACACCACCACTCCTCACCTGCCCCTACTCGCTCCTCTCACCTCTTCACAGATTCACAGCATATACTCCCACATCTGTTCCCTTCAAAGACCCTTTCAAATAAATTCAGCCCTGAATGGAAAGGCAGGCCATTGGTTATTGGTTAGCACTGGACAAAATATTTTATCTGAAGTTACTTTTTTTCAGGAAAAAAAACCAACAAAACTTCCCCTGTAGCAACAAGAAACAGTCTCTGCACTTGCCTGTCTTTTCTAAGTCTGGAAGGTGATGAACTGATCTTTCTGCTTTCAGAATGTCCCACAGCATGTCTATGTGTTTTTCTGCTCACTTCCAAATTATCTCACTGTTTTCTCTCCACCTCATAATTAAGCAGCAACTTCTAATCATTGTCTTTCTCTGAGCACACAAACATAGCCAATCAGTGATTTAATGTCACAATGGAGCCTCCTGAAAGGATTGCATAGAAAACATCTTACACTGTGTGCTTTTTATCTTAACTTTTCAATAACTTCCTCTTAAGGAAGATCTTACATTCCCTCACTATTCAGACACGAGCACACATAATGATGTGTTACTATCTTTAGACTATTATGGCTCAGCTACATGTTGCTTTAATGACACACACGCAATTGCTCTCACTCAGGATCACCAACCACTGCACTCTCAGAGCTACTGCAAAGTCATTCGTTACTCACAGGAAACTGGAGAAGCAAAGTACATACCCTGGGTTTCAGGGATGGTGTGAATATAGGTACAGTCTGTGGGGCCAGGCAAGAGAGCACCAACTGTGATTCTGTTTGGGCAACACACACAGGGTGTATTGATTTTCTAACATAGCACTGGAAAACAGTCTCAGCAGAGCTTGAAATTGTGAACTAAGCTGTAAAAGAAAAAGAGCTTCTTAAGTATCCTTTAAAATATTTAATTGACTCAAATCAGTTAAATGGCATCATAGAGGGAAAATATAACCTTCATATTTAAGGTGAGTTTCTTCAGCTTGTGTTACAATAACGTTTGTGATTTCAAATGAATAGCTGGAGTCATAGGAAAAAAAATGTGTCAGACAGAATTTATAGAATGTAAAGCAGATAAGACCTTTATGTTAACTTTTAAGTAGAAACATGTGATTCCAGCAGTACTGTTGATATTAACAGAGTCAAGGTTATGAACAAAGGATAGAATGAGTAAAATAGGTTTATGGCATGAATCACACCACTGAGTTCACATTAAAAGGAAGCAGAGATGATATATTTATCATCATAATGTGCACTTCATGACTCACCCAAACTCAAAAAAATAAAGTATGTGAATGATTAGGCAATGAAGATAGGTGTTAAGGAGGGAGGGACAATGGAAAATATTATTAAGCTTATAAAAACAACTTGACCTATTCATTAATTTGAAGATAATATGTTGCTCTTCCAATTATCCTAAAAATAAACAGAGGGGGTTTTTTTTCTGTGTGAAGGACAATTCCAGCAATTTGGATGACAGTCAAATATGCTTGAATGACAGACTGCGTAAAATGATTTAAGGATTTATTTGGCACATGCTTTTCATGTGAATCAGTATGTTTATTTTTATTATGATTCCTCACCTTCATGCTTGTAAGGCCATTAATCCCATCTTTATAGTTCAGAAACTGGATGAAGAGTGGCAGCTGTAACATCTAAAGCATCAAGCTTAACCCATAGTGTAAAAGTTTTTTCTATCAGATCATTTTGGGTATTACAGTTATTGTTGATTTGGATCTTCTTTTTTTAACTTTATTTTATGTATAACTCACAAATTGCCATCTTAAAAAGGTCAAATGCTTGAAAACCTTGCAATAGTACATAGTTTATTGGTACTGCCAGCTCTAAATATCTAAATATTTTTCGGGTTTTTTTCTGTTTAGAGCTGGAATTGTGGTTTTCACCATCTTCCTATTTCAAATTCCCATTGTCTGCCACTGGTCTACATGGGGCATGGCTACTAAACATCTTTCTGGCCAAATGTAAGTATCTCAAATAGGACTCTCAGTTGTTGAGCTGTTTATCTGGCTTCCCCTTCTAGTCAGTGGGGAGAAAGAAGGTCTTACAAGATTCAAGTAGTTTCATCCAAAGGTAGGCATTTAAAAAGCCTGAGATAAATCATGTCTCCAAATACCTATTTCTTTCTTCTGTGAGGCAGAGCCCTGGGAAGCTGGCTCAGGAGTTCATGTCTGAAGCCAGGAGAGGTGAGTTCCACACAGAAAGTCTGATTTGAGACTGAGTAAGTGGGCAAAAGGAACAGAGGATGGGCACAGTAAACGCTTCTCATGGTTACAGGGCATGACTATGCAATACGCATGGATTTGACAGGTCTAATTCACTTACCTCTTTCTTCCAACATTCAAAAAACAAGGATAAAGATAGTATGAGAGAGATTGTCAGGAAGAAGGGAAGTGATAGAAACCCACATATGGAAATGAAGAGGAGGACATATATGAAAGGTAGGCTGGGAAAAAAGGTGATGGGGGACAGAAGATGTAAGGGAAGATCTTATTTGGCTGTTTTCATACAGGGGCTGTTAGTTTCATGGGGTCTTGTCATCCCAGTCACTTCAACAGCATGCAGACACATAGGTGAATGAATCACGTGGCTAAGTATGGAGAAAGTAAGGTTGAAAGAACTTGTGTAGGTAAGATCAGAGTTTCTCCCAACCAAAATTACACCTCTGGCTTTTAGCATTTCTCACTTGCACATCTCTACTTACTTAGGGACTCCAAGAATGGTAAAACTGAAGCTCCCAGGACCAGTGCTGTAAGAAATCTTTTTGATTTCTTCATAACCAAGACAAACCAGAAATCACTGCTAAACCCAGAAACAGTTTTGGGAGATTTCTGAACCAGTGACACCAAGACACATGCCTTGGAAATGTTTTTATCACTAGCTTGGAGATTGTTTACCATAAGGTTTCCAAATGGCTTTTCAGGACACTTCTCTTTCTTGCACTTAGCTTTGACAATAGGCAGAACTGAATAAAAATGTGGTGACTTGGCTTTTTCAAAGTAGGTTTGGTGTTGTTCATTGGCATGGGATTAAACATCTCAGTGCAGCAGCATGCATATTGATGTCCATAAGCAAGAAACAAGAACGTGTTAAACCACAGCTGACATATCCCTTGGAAATGATGAGCTTTGTTTATACTTATATAGTCTTAAATTGACATGCTTAGGAATCTCGAGGTTGCTGGTGAATTCAACAGACCACAATTGCTTTTCTAATCCAGATATAATTTGGATTAAATCATCTGGATAAGATAGAAATTTACCACATAAAAAAAGAACCTAGCTGTATTCTGCAACACTAATCATGCAGAATAACACCGTGTCATTAGAACACGTTACTACATTTTCAAGGATGAGTATTTGCAAGAGTAATCATAGGAGAATAGGGACAAGAATAAATGTAATTTTTAATAAGCAACAATCTGGAATCTCTTTATGTAAAAACCTTACCTGGATAGTATGAAAAAATCACTATCCTGGGATATTAGGCATAAAAAGATTCAAACTGAATTGCTTTCGTGAACATTAAACTCTTCTATGCATTTCAGTTTTTTAAAAAATTAATTGAAAACAGAAATGGCAACACTATGTCATGAGAGGAAAATAATCCATTATACATAAAGTTTCACCTAGAGATCTAATTAGCACAAACTACTGATGAACTCACGTGAAAACCTTTAATAAACTGCTGGGTTCTCCATTTAATATCACAATCTTTGTATCAGGGACTGGCTTCTGTTCACTAAAGTAAAAATAATTATTCATTCCAGAGAAAAAATATTAGTGAGGTGCAGTCAGATTAACAAACACTAGAGAATAGGGATGAGCTAGACAGAAGTACTATCTATCCTTCTTTTAGGAAAATAATACTACTCAGTAGCACTAGCAGGAATGACAATTACTCTGCTGATTCTCTGGCTTGAGAGCTAAGGGACTGGGTTTAGTCCTGGGCTGCGTCCCAGACATCACATGTAATCTTCTGCAAATCTTTTCCAAAATGGCCTTTTATTTCTAATTCCTATGCACTTTAATTAAAGTCAATAGGATCTGTATGCACAGAAGTCTTAAAATGAGTTTCCAAGATGTGTCAATTTGGTTAATCAGAAGTTCAACAACTCAAAGAAAATGATTGCTTGGAAATGTGGTCTCAGTGATGCTGCCTTCATTTCTTCTTTAGCAAAATGGACATAACATTTTCCGTTAACTCTTTAACAAGAAGCCCGTCCCAAAATGACTTCATCCTATATATTTTAACGTGAAAATATCAACTAAAAGCATGGCAGGGGAGTGACTTATAAACATTTTAGATAGGCAATTGCACATTGATTGCTGCATGTGGAAACTTATTCCTTCCAGATTTTTGGTAATAAAAACAAAGTATGTGTGAAAAATTACTGTAGGGCTTTGCTAAATATTTACCACAATGTTTGAATACCGTTTCCCATAAAGGAGCAGCCACATTGTCAGTCTTGTGACTACAGTACTGAGGAAGGTGAAAGATAGCATCTTTGGAATGAAATTGGAGAAATACGACTCATCCCTTTTTGTCGCTTGCCAAGCTTACCTTGACATTTATTTCTTTGCTGGAGTGCAGAACTTGTTTACAGAAGTTTCCCCCATGCAAATGCATCTGGATTTCCTCTGAACTGTCATCGTCCTGCAGGGATATTCAGTCTACCACCTCATGGAATTTTCTTTGTTCCTGACAGAAGTTAAATGGTGCTGTGGGCCTGAATGTTGACGGAATTCATGAGCAGCCTCGTATTTTGGAAACATCATACCCCAGTGGGAACTCTGTGACCTCACTCTGACTTTAGAGGATGAAATCAAAACTTAGACATGATCTGGTTCAGACCTATCTGGGTGGCAGCTTTGCATCTTAGGATGATCTCAAATGACAAAACACTGCTGAATTACTGAAAAGATTGTGATTGTTTAATGCAGTTTATAGGGGTTTATTATTTAGGTCATGTCAGTATGAGAAGGGCTGAAACGATGTATTCCTGATCTGTTTCAATTCAAAGCAAAATTCATTTGTTTAAGAAAATCACTACTGATTTTCTCTGTACAAGAAATACCTATGCAGTTAGGGATCACCTCTTTGGGGAAGGAGGGTAATTTCTTAATTTCTCTTTTACTGCAGTTCATGTGATGGTACAACCAAATCAAAACTTGGTTCAGATTAATATGGTAATGTACTGACACAAGCATAACCAGCTCTAGCATGGTTTATGCCTCCTGAACACATGCTCACAAGGGGTTGACATTTCTAACCAGGCAAGCATCTTAAATGTAGGTAGATTTGTACAGATTGTACAGTCCAGGCAATTGGACCTTGGTGCCATACAAATCAAAGCAATTCTGTTCACCTTCACAGGCTTTGTTGTGCAGTCACAAAGCAGTCACTATCACAATACTAAGGAAGCATATCCATAGTCTAAAGAATACGGATCTCTAAAATGCGTTCCATTTAGACATCTACCTGTATTCACAGGTATGTTTTTTACTTCTCCGTTAAGTACTTTTGTCTTGTGATCACACTGACAAACCAAATCCTTTTAGATTATTGCACCTTATAGAAAAAATAAAATACATAGTATTTCTCTCATTTAAATAGATCACAATTCTCATGACAGAAGCACCTAGGCATTAAGCAACATACTTCACGTAATAACCTTTACTTCTCATTATATTATGATCAGACATCAGAAAAGTAATCAATTTTTTTCACAGGCTCTGTATTACTTAGCAAAACTATTTACTCCTACCTACTTCACTTTTATAAAATGAAAGAGGCAAAAAAGTAAGAATTATATTATTGCAAGACCAATCTTCAGTGACAGTATCATCAGAGGCACATTATATTTGTAATTAGTTTAAGGAGATCTGAAGCTGCTCTAAGATATAATTTAACTGAGACAATTGTAGCCAGATTGTATCTCCAGTTATTTGTTGTGTTTGGTAAAGATGATTATGTATTTTTAGCTTCTCTATTTTGTATACATCTGTTTGATTTTAATGTTGTCTATAATTGACCACATAAGTTGCTCTTTATTTAGTGCTTTTGCTGTATGGCCGTAAGCCAAACTACAGAAATAAGTAAACAGATGAGCCTAGAGGGTTGTGTGAATATATGTTATCTGACAGTCCTCAGGGACCCATGCTCCAAAAGGGATATGGGTTTTTTTTCATTTTGTTTTGTTTTGTCTTTGTGAATAGTGGTAGCAAGTTTCTTAATTTTGAGCAGCACCACCCTTTTTGAAGAAAATTATATGCCTAATTTGGGTAAATTTTTTAATGTTTATCCAATGTTTCAACTTTGAAAAAGTTAATAGGGAATGATAAGGAGCTAGCTTAAGGTGTATTACTTTCTTAGAGTGGTACCAAATGGTTTTTAGGTAAGGTTTGTTCTTATCTCTTTCTATGCTAAGCTTCTCCCAGAATCTATGGACTGTTTCTGATTTTTGTATGTGAGAACCTTCTCTCACTTTCAGCCAGGTGATCAGAAAAGCTGTACTTCTAGGGAACCAAAGCGATAAAGGACTAATTCCCATTTGCATTTCCTTCCAACCATGACTAGGTCTCCATCATCACATGGCCTTTTCCTTTAAATAAACTATTCAATGTCAGAAATGTGAAACATGTCAAAGTTCTGGCAAGATTCTTTCTACATTATGTCATTAAAATTTTCTATTCCAATGAAGCTTCTGGGGTGAAAAAGTACACTGTGTGTACTGATGTATCTTGATTTTTGGATATGTGATAAAACCAGCTATTCCACAACTCTTCAGGTTTGGTTTGTCCTCACTTAGGAAAACAGGACAAAACAAATGGAGCTGGTACATGCTGTAAGGGAGACTTTCACACGTGTGTGCTGTGTGGTGCAATGCTCCCTCCAGGAGTGCCAGCTACTGGATCCAGTGAGAGATCCGTCTGTGAGGAATGGTCAGCACCCAGACAAGACAAAGCAATATCAACAACAAAAAAATCATTCATGCACATTTGTGCATGCTGTTTTGCTCATATGCATTAGGTACGCTGTACCCTTACAGCAAAGGAAAGCTACTGTTTAAAATTATTCCTGTGTACCATAGAAGAGAGAACCAAATCAGATGGTGAGGAATGTCGTTTTCCAGAGAGCATGGCCATGATTCCTGACAAGGGATCTTTTTTGTTGCAAGAGCACTAGACCAGGGTATATATTACATCACACAAGAGATTCTCTAACTTTGATTCAGCAGTTCAAACAGAAATAAGTCAGAGAACTGTGCAGCAATAATTGCTAGCTGAGGCACTAATTGGAACAAAGTGCCCTTAGGGGGGAAAATTAAAAACAAAGGGATAAGCTTCCCATGATCTTTGCACTGCTGCATCCATTTACAACAGCAAGTTCTCCATCACAGTGGGCAGGAGCAGCAGTGGGCTCTGAATCAGCTATGAAATCTAACGAGTTGCAGCAGGAGCCATGAGGCCACTCTTCAGGAGGGAGACAATGAGACTGGCTTAAAGACTTGTGTTGTTCTAGGGTTAAATGACTGAAGAAAAAAATTAAACCTCTAAGTTTCTCATTGAGTATAGAGATGATAAACAACCTGCCATAATAAAAGGACCTTTCCTGTGCAAGGAACATATTCTAGTAAAGCAAGAAACATTGTTTGGTTTCTTAAGTTCCCTGGAGCAACTTGCAAAAACTATTTTTTGCATCTTCTTCATATAATTTCCCACAGCCAAAATGATTAACTGAGACCAAGAAATTGCATCTTCTTCTGGCATGATCCTAAAACTCAGAAGTACACAGAGTAGGACTTGTGAGGCTAAAATGTTCTCTGGGAACTTTAGGCACAGTCAGCCTGCTACATTTCCATTTTGGTCTTTTTCAAAATCTATTTGAATAATGTCACTGGGCAGTTCTACTCCACTGGATTACCCGTGGACAATGCATTCAATTTTTCTGGGAACAAGATCATTTTTTTTTTGTCTTATTTTCTGGTTCTTTATTGAATACTTGCAAGTTTGTAAAGACACTACCTAGATAACTTTGCCTATGCTGAGTTCCTGTACGTATGCAGTGATAGTTCCCATCCTTGTTTACTTTACCCTGAACAGCAAAGAGTCAGCTGCTAAAGTCACTGCGATAATGTCTGAAAGAAAGAGTTCAATTTTGATTTTTTTTTCCATTCTGAAATCTGTTATCCCAGAGGTGCTACCACTGCTGCTGTTGGGCTCAGCCTTGGCCAGCAGTGGGTCTATCTTGGAGCCAGTGAGAATTGGCTCTGTGGGACATGGGGGAAGCTTCTGTCAGCTTTCACAGAATGCGTCCAGCAGCCCCCCTGCTACCGAAATCTTGCCATGCAAACCCAATACAAGGCCATACTGAGGACATATCACTATGCATTTGCCCTGGTTTTACATTCTTACATAAACAACTGCTATGGCCCTGTCAGAGACAGGATACTGGGCTGAGTGGACTCTTTAGTCTTACCCAAACTCATTATTCCTCTTCTCCTATATTCTTCTGATGACTTGGTTTTCTGCTTCATTGACTCAGTCTCCAGTCTGCAGGGCCCATTACTTTCTTATAAAAGAAATTAGATAGACAAATTATTCTTGACAATTCCTCAAAGGCTACTACTCCTTACTTCTCGCTTTGTTATCCTCTCAGGATGCATAGAGACAGGCTGGGATATCTCTTATTTGCATTTGCTTTTGTCAAACCCACATTTTTTCCTATGGCAAAAGCCAGTAGACTTTTCTTTGCAATAATTCTTATTTAGCTTCTAGATTAAAAAGTGCTAAATTATTTCTTGAACAGTTGCTAAATTCAGTAAAGACAGATCTGAGGCCTCAGCATTTAGTGACCTGTTTGGGTTGTTTATCTGAAAACGATGGTGTGAGTTACACTGGAACACCTAAATAATACATCAGAAATGTGAACAGTGTCTTTGATCATGGCGTATCAGAGCAGAATGTGACATTTGCTTCAGAAGAGAAAGTTACTAATGTTGCTGCCATCTTTTAATCCATCCTTTGACCTCCATCTCACAGTTAGTCGCAGCACTCTAAAAAATATTGCTTTCAGCAACTTTCCTAACGGTTGTAGAAGAGGCAAATCAGGAATCTTAAGACACACACAGTACAACAATCACAGATTTAGTTCTGACTGAAGGGTCAGAACATTTAGTTCTGACTGTATGGAGATGCCAAATCCCACACTGCAAGTACCAATGATACAACAAATTACTCCATCCATCGGTTACTGCTGACATGGCCTTCTTGCAACTCAATCACTTTCATATCTCAAATATATTTCTCATTCAAAGACAATGTTAGGTCTTCAAAGTCCTCCTATTTACTATTGTTTAGATAACTACAAGATATCTCTTACTGCTGTTTTAAGTAAGCCATCAGTAACATTTTTTATTGGCTAGGTACAACTTCTAATTTTGTTTCTCTTAACATGGTAATTATGCAGCTTCTAAGAACACCTTGAGAGAAAATGAATTTAGAAGAAGTCATGGTCAATGCGAGTTTATTTTAAATTTTTGAATAGTTTTTAATTCTCTGAATCTCTAGCTAGATCTGTGCAGCTTTCTTACATATTTTCACCAGGTTTGTATATGGATGGGTATATGGCTTGACAAAATACAGGTGAAACTAATGAAATCATGGTGAAAATATGGTTTTATTCTATATTGTTAAATTCTTTAAGCATAATGTATTCCTAAGACTAGGCCCATGAGAGAAATTTCAAGGTGCTTCTGCCAAAAATCACAAATTGAGGTGATTAACATCCCTTGCCACTTTTTTCTCTCTTTCATTATCATTTTTTCCTATTCCTATCTTGCAAAGTTAAATGCAGAACTTGTTTATATCAGCATTGTTACTAATAGCTTGATGGTGGCATGTAGTGTATTATCATGAGATAACTTAGAAATTGCTATACAAATAGTAATTAAACCACGTAATTCATCAGAATATCCCAGATTCTGAGTTGATCATTTTCATTGTGTAGCTTTAATAAAATTGAAAAGTTTAAGTCTTTTCATTCAAAAGCAAAAATTGGCTGAAGGTGAAAATAATGAATGTTTGTTCTGTAAGTTAATGATTAAATTTAAAAGATTGAATTATAAAGTTATATATCCTTAGAATAGCTTCATGAATCTCAGATGCTTTTGAAATAAAAAAAAGCAAAGCAAACAAACCAAAAAAACCAAATCAACTTCTGGACTGATCCAGAGTCTGGTATCAATTCACTGTTGGGAGGTTGATTAGCCTGTTCATTTTAACTTGTTTGTTGTTCTAGTTTTATTCAGTTTACCTGAAAGCAGAAGTATACAATATAAATGCAGAACTGTCACTCTGTTTCTCTTTTGTTTGTGTCTGTTTTCTTTGTTGCTAGACAACATGTTATTTTTCAGTTGATTTCCCATAATTAAAAAAATACCACTATAGCAGATAATATTAGAGAAAGTAAAACAACATACTGTCTCTTTTGTCCTAATAATGGGAAGGTATTTGTCTGGATATGGTCACAGTTGTTCCTAAGTATAAATTACTTAATTGTTTTCAGTAGGGCTGTTGTGTGAGCTCCAGGAGTAGGCAGTCTAATCTAAAGCAGAACTCTCCGTCTTCGAAAGAATGTTTCTGGGATGATCTTTGCAGGACAGACTACTAGGTCACCAGGGACTGGGCAGATTGGGTTTTGTTAGTATTTTTTGTTTTGTCTTAGAAGAGAATGTAGATAATAAAGAAACTTTATTATTAAATTTTTGTTAAAATATTACTAAAATTTGTCAGACATTGTGTTCTATGACCATATACTTTTAATTCTTTGTATTGTTTAGGCAGAGAAAAGGCCACTGCCAAAATAAAGGTAGTCTTCACAATAGCTGAATACAGCAGTTGCTGACGTAGTTCGTGAGATCTTTAATAACGGCCTGGTTTTTAAGTTACAAAAAAAAAAGATTTTATGCTATTAATGTTATCCATGCAGTGGCAAATATCAGTAAATTTATTAGGTCGACAGTGGTGTCTTTTCAATAGAAAAAGGGTGAGAGTGGCACCCCATTAGTACCATCTGAATGTGTGCCTGATGCAGCTGGAACCATGTGGTTGTGTACTCACAGGGCAGATCCATCCTCCAGGATAAAAATAAATTTCATTCCATCTAAGTTTGTATATGGATGGACAGGCCTGTGTGCACAGTTTGCAAAGAGCTCTCCCTCTGCATAAACACTCTCACAAAGCCAAAGCTGGAGGCCAGTTCAGTCAAGATATGTACTGGTTTAACAACAAATTGTACTCAAGATGTTGTTTTAATTGACATATCTGTGGGCAGTCAAACCCCTACTTTAATCTGGCTTGTATCAACTAATAAACCCACAACTTTTGTGAGAAAACAAGCCCTGGCCCTACCCAAATCTTGTTCCTCTGCATGGAGTTTATAGAAAACTATGCAGCAGGCTGCATTAGTTACAGTGCAATCAAGGATTCACTAGGAGGGAAGAAAAGGACTTGTCCTCATGTGATCTCTGCATAAGATGCCTGTAATTCCTTGTGGGGGCTTTCAAGGTGACACAAACTGAGGTTATGTTGGATATGGAGGTAGAATTACAACATAAATTTATGTAAGTTTTCGGAGCACATTTAAAATTCGTAATTAATTGATTTTTTAAATATCCCTATTAGCCAAATGCTTGCAAAAGTCCAAAGATGAGCAAATGCCAGTACAGCAAGAGTAAATTTAGCATCCACCACTATGCTAAAAAAGAGTTATCCAAAACATAAGGCACAAGGAAAGGTGGATTTCAGAGTTGTTTTATTGTTTTGGGTGGGTTTTTTTAGATTTTCCTCTGAAAAGACAGAATGATCCCCTTGGGGAAAAAAGAAGAGTCACTTAGAAGCTTTTTCCAGGGCAAGCCACACACATATACAAACCTACACGTGCAAACACAGACAGATATATACACCCTACATTGCCTCAGAGCCACTACGTCTGGCTCTAGCAGAAGAAGGCCTGTTGAAGGGGTCTTTCACTTGGTATGTAGGGAAAGCAGGAGCAGAAATAAATATTTTAATAAATGTTCAAAGCCACGCTGCTTAGTACTGATTTTCAAGCAGCTTACTTCCAAATGCTTGTTACATGTTTGTATTACAATGTTTTACTTTCTTTTTTCATCTGTCTTGAATCATTTACTGTCTTTTCCCTCTGCCTCCATTTATTTAGTCCTTACACCCCCCCTCCAGCTTTTTTTTGTAAACACCATAGTAAATTTTAATGTGGGAGCACCTATGACTTCATTTTATCAAGCTTTTGGTGCTCAGCAATACTAGTATAAACATTTCTGGTTTTACATTTTTATCTCAATTGTTTAATCTGCTGTCTGTTTAAACTAGACATCAGCAGGGTTGCAGTCCTTAGCAGGCAATCCCATTCCTTCAGTGAGGATGCCTATTTTGTATGAAGCATGTGATGTTAGAAAGGTTTGTTAGCGTATACAACGATGAGACAGCTAGGATGCCATCTATGGTTTTTGTTGGAGCCTATTATCTTACACAGTAGCTACAACCTGATAAATGTCATTTAAATGCCTCAAAGTGCTTATTTAGTGTGGTGCAAGACATTTTTGTGTATGAAACTCCTGTTATTATCAGTAGGATATACATCCTCTCTGTGCCCTACTCCTGGCATGATACATTAACTAGGAATTTATAGCTGCATTCTAAAAGGGCAAGGATTTCTGTGTAGGTACTGCTGCAAATATACTGGGATATCTTGTTCTTACCATGTTCCAGGGAAGAAAAGTTTGGCAAGTTTGCATAACTTGATGTACAGCTTCAAGAGCGAAAAAGGAATAATGTATAGCTGAAATGCCTCACCAGCACTAAGAGGCTCTGAAAAGCTGCAGCAGCACATAAATAAAGAGCAACCCACCATTCTGTGCCAACTACGACTTAGTTGGGAAACTATGCAATGATTAAACAATGAAATTAAACACATAGGACCTGGTACATTTAAATATTTAAATGCCACTTTTCATAACAAATCATACTAATGCATAACTGTGAGTCTGAGCTTGCTCTAGGATGGCCTATAACACTGCAAGCAAGACAGATAACTTTGTGCATACCTCTACATCTTCAGTCACGATCTGTGTTCTCCCATAGAGGCAGGCTAGCTACATGAGGTCTTGATTATGAAGCATCTTTGGTTTTACATATTTATCAGGGATATGACAGTCAGTTTTAAGTGAAAGAAATCTGCTTTCATATAAGCATAAATCTCAAGTAAATTCACTGACCTCAGTTATTCTACAGGAAAATGCTTCTTGAGGGCTTCTACTTAAAAGTTTCTTCTACTACTTACATTACTTTATTGGATAACTCCATGGCTCTTTTCAGTGGAATTGTTTCCCCCTTTTTGTGCTATTCAGATAAACTTCACGGTGGAAGGTCCACTCAGATGTCCTTCAGGAAAGAGTGTTTACAGGCAGGAGAAAACCTCCAGCAGAAGGAAGCCTCTGAACCAGCTGTGTAACAAAGAAAAATATTGCTATGTGTTTCCAGAAAAAGTTTATGCTTCTAAATGGGAAGGTCAGTAGGAATCTATTCAGTGGCATACTGAGCAGGAGTTCTCAATTTTTAAGTGATTTTTTTGGGTCAGCAAAGAACTGGATATAAGATATTGGCCTCTACTTGTTTCCATGTCAAAACTGCATTAAAAGATGCATGTAAGTACATTAAGTGCTTTCCTAGAATTAATTTTCCTTGAAAGCCATTGCATGACTGTAACAACATTGTGCAGTCATTGAGTAACTTGCTAACCTCTGTTTATGACACATCTACAGGGGAAAAAGAAGTTCCTTGGTAACAACTAAGATTACTTAACTAAGAAGTTAAAATGGGGTCTAACTCTGGATAATAGCTTGAGTTCAGATCAGCATTTTCCACAGGTCTCAACTTCAGGTGCCAAGCAGAGCTAAACCAGACTTGCACTGTCACTGTCTTGGCCAAGGTTTTGTGTAGCAGGAGGGGGTGGGAAAAAGCTGGGACTATGCTGCTCTAAAGGTCACTCTGCCTTGCAGAGGGAGCCTGCAGCAATGTGAATTCCTGAGTCGAGATTGTCAGGAAATGTTTTTTAGCTGAAACTACCTTTGAAACCATGTTAAAAAAAACCCAAAAACAATGAAAATGGATAATTCTCAAAGAAGTCCTTTATCATGGGGGCATTTTCTCTTGGAGGGAATTTATCTTGATGAGAGTTTCTTAATCAGGTTTAATCCTAAAAACATAGCATTTGTGAAACAGACATGAATAGCCCTTGGGGATTATTATTGTAGCCCCACCCTGACACCTGCACGTCTTCTGTTTTTTCAGATATTGCCCCAGGGAAAACATTTGCCCCAGCATGCAAGCCTAAGAGTTTATAAGGATTTTCTATCACGTATGTTCTGTCTCACAATTCCAACTTTTCTTTTTTAATCTGTGTAAGTGTATACTAAGGGTGTGCTAAGGTCTACTGACACATCCAACATCATCTTCATCCTTCATTCTTTTCCAGTTATTCTCGTGGGGTGTTTTCATGTATGTGTGCATGTGTGTGTGTATCCATCCATCCATCCATCCTTCCATCCACCCACCCCTTCCTCCCTTCCTCCCTCTCACTGGGACTATTGGGCAGCAAGGGTAGCAGGGACATGTGCCAGCATGGCTCAGGCTGTGGCCCTCTCACTCCTAGGCTGAGAGGTCATGTTCAAATCTCATTTCCTGATGCTGTGGACAGAAGTCTAAACAATTAGTGGCTTCATCTCTCGAACAAGATATTGACCTGGGACTTCTGGATGTCAAAGATTTCAGAGAATATTTTCTCTGGAAAATATTTCTCTGGAAAGAAAGGGGAATAACCCCAATGCCTTGGCCAACATCCCAGTTTTCAGCAGAACTAGCATCAAAACAGAGTGTGATTAATGCTAAGTACATAATGGCTGCCACATTTGCCTCTGCAAGCAGAAGGTCTCTTGCACACAAGCTTTTTATTCTTTCTTTCTGATTCCAGTTGAAAATCAAAAATTTTCTTTAACTGCAGGACAAGCGTTGTAAAATATATTGGTGCTCTAGTGTTTCACAAAGATTATCTTGATTTATGAGTATGTTTTCACCGCCCATTTTAAATTGGCGTAATTTAAATACTTTCAGATTTCCATTCCTCTTAAATAAGACATCAGTCTGTGGCCTGAACTTACTGTCTTCAAACTCCACACCCCTGTTCTGATAATCTCTGTAAAGACAGAATGGTACTTACCATTCAAAGATGGCATTTTGAGTGTAATAATAAGCTTTTCTCATTCCTATTGCTCTTGAAATTTGATGTAGCTAATGCTGGAGAAGCTTAAGTGGCCAAGTTTAGTTTTATTTTCAGAATTATACTCTATCCCAAACCATGTGTTTAGAAAATCATTGTATTTGCTAGCAAGCATACAGGAACTCAGACTGAGGCTCAGACAGTTCCCATACTGATCACATGTGCTTCAGACTTAGGACAAACTCCATTAGAAGCAAATGCTGACATAGAAATGTATCTTAAGCCACATAAAAGGTTCACTTTTCCAAGTGGTGATGTTAGACTGTGGTAGCCATTTGGGGCAGTCAGCAGCAGCTGTATAGCTCCTGGATGAGGAAAGGAACACTTTCTGAGATCATAGAATATCCTGTACTGGAAGGGAGCCACAAGGATCACCAAGTCAAACTCCTGGCCCTGAATAGGACCACCCCAAGGTGTCACACCATGGGCCTGAGAGACTTGTCCAAATGCTTCTTGGATTTTGGCAAGCTTGAGATCAGTGCCTGCCCCTCTGCTTGCCCTTGTAACAAAGCTGTAGACTGCTAGGAGGATTCCTCTCAATCTCTTCTCCAAGATGAACAATACCCACCAGCTTTGTCCTTGCAGGAATTGAGTTTCTAAAGAGTGGGAGATGAATAATTAAAATGGCAGAAACTTGCTCTCCAAAACTGTAGGAAGTACAGAGGTGAAATATATCCACTTCTGAGATGCAGCCCTGGCTCTGCCCTGAGGCCAGCTTGGCCAGCTCTGCATGCAGCAGCAAGCTGCAGTTGCAGATGCATCTTGGAGAGAAACCATATGAGCATTGCAGTAAAATACTTGCTGTAACACCTTCTCTTTGCTATAGCAGAGCTCAGCTTCTCAGACACAGTGAGCAGGACACACATATAGCTGGCTGATCCTCAAGTACTCGGGATGTTGGTATGAGGGCATTTACCCGCTGTGGTCACTTCTGGCATTGCAGCTTGGCTAGACCAGGGGAACAGGCAGTGCTTCCCCAGGCTGAGAGGCCCCAGCGTTCTGCACTACAATGCCTGGTGTGGCACTGCACCAGGGGGCTGTCAGTCCAAAATCCCTTCTCTAGGTCTTGGTGGGACTCACGGGGAAAAGTTCTTACATACCTGCTTACGCTTCCTATAATCTTCTCTTCTATTTTGCATTTTCTCTGTAAAGTCCATAATGCTTTTCACATCACAGTTCATTCTCTCCATTAATTTGCATAGAAATACAGGTGGTATGCAGGTCAACAGATGTTTTGGTATCAGAGATGTATAACATCAGGGGTTGTGCTGGTTTGGGTTTTTATTATTTGCATCATTTCAACAGGAAAATTGTTGAATTTTCCTCCACATGACCAGGAGTTGGACTTAATGATGCTGATGGGTCCCTTCCAACTCAGCATATTCTGTAATTCTATGAAAGCAGTGAGAATAACTGCAGTGGACAACAAATATGTTTCTGAATGTTACTAGCATTTAAGTAACACCTATACTTGGTAAGGCAAAGCTACAGGGATTGTGACACAAGTCATGAGAAGTGAGGCTGAACATTCACATAAGCCTTGACAATCACTAGGAGAAGAGAGGTTATGGGAGACGACTCTTGGAGAGTTCAGCCCCAGCCTCCAACTTGACATCCGCTGTATGATGAGAGCTTTGATGAAGATGAAAGAGATGACACTGATGAAGGCTGTTATCTGGCTTTTCAGTAACTATGTGGAAGCTGGAAAACCTAAGGAATTTCATCTAAGACTGCAAAGCTACAAAGTCTGCATGGTATTGTGACCATGGGGTAATACAGGGAAAGTAACAGAGGAACACAATGAATTTGCCTCCCATTTCCTCCCTGTGATTTAGAAGGAAATAATATCACAATTTTTCCAGCCACAGCCTCCTCCCTACTTTACCAATAGTAGAGAAAGAGCTAATTTGCCAGGATTGGGAAAATGTCATTGAAACAATGGGGACACATCATAACGGTGAACACAACTGGTTAGGAAGATCCATGATAAATCTTCAGAACAAAATATTTTTCTCATTTAAAAAACCAACTTTTAAAAAAACTCTTTTAAAAAAACCCTATCTTTTTAGCTTTTTGAAAGTCTTAGAGGGAACATCTTCCTAGATTGGCACATGCACACTGGGATTGTTGCCAGACTAACAAGTATTTGAGGAACCACCTATTTTCCTGTTTGTCCTGGAGCCACTGGGATGCAAAGGCAGATGTGAGCATAGCTTTACGATTTTGAACTGCCTTGCAAAATGACTGTTTAATGTGTATTTGTAGACTGATGCTGGAAACACTTCATAATTAGACTACGTCTAAGTAAGCCAAAATATTTTTGTTGTGATATTTGAATGTTACATTTTAGAGATGATTTGTAAAACAAAAAGGAAAATGTTACCAGGAAAGAGGGTAGGGACAAAAATATCTCTGCTCATTTTGAACTGCCAGACATAAAAGCAATTACCAGAGCAGACTGGTGAGATGTGCACCCGAAGGAGGCCTTAAGGGCATGCTTTGATATTATGTCAGAGGAATCAGAGGAATGTCTGCTTTGTGCTAATTTGTGTCAGTGTAGTTGGCTTGCATATAGACTTTAAATGAATTGCTGATTTTAAATAAATATGCCAGTTTTGAAAGCCTAAGTAAATCATCATCTTCATAAGAAATCACAGCAAACACAGATATTTCTATGAAGATTTTATCCATGAAAAGGAAGATTCAAGGTGCTGACCATTCTTATATGCATCAGAGATTAGAGTATCATTACCTTTAGTGTACAATGTGGTCAGTACGGAGTGCGTACAAAGTGTTCACACAAGTGAGAAGACCTCTTTTGGCCATGAGATGTTATCATGTGGCAGAAGATGACTGTTAACCTAGATCACAAAAACATCTCCACAGTACAGTAGAGCCTGGCAAGTAAGTTTTAGGTTCTTCTGTGTCCTTACACTTTAAGACAGTCTTTTGGTATTTGAAGGCTGCAAACATCTTGTATGCTTCCTGAATCACTTTCTAATCCTTCTGCCCTCTTTTGAAAAGTTACTGCCTTCACTTCTAAGCTTCTGCACACTCTTGACCAAGTTCGAGATCATCCTCCTTTTTTCCTATTTCTTCTTTCTTCCAGTTAAGTTTCTATACTTGTTTTTCAAGCATAGCACAGGAAGGCCACTGAGAAGTATCTGATGAGCAAGAAGAAAACCGTAAATGAGAAAACTCTTTAAAGTTTTTCCATAAGGATATAATTAGAAGTATTTAATTTGCTTTAGATGGCTCATTCAGGACAGGTCAGCAAATCCCAGTATAATGAACACATGAAGGACATGACCAATGGACTGATGGATGTCAAAAGTGATGAGATAACTGCCTATACTTGTGATTCTGACTGATATTTGGCTTGTCAGGATGCCAAAGGATCAGTGGAATAAATTGAAATGGATCAGGGACCTGTGCAACAGGATATTTCAGAGTGCCAGAATTTCATCATTATTCCTGGGGTTGTTTTGCAGCCAAATTTATTGCTGATTCTTCTCCACATGGACTGAAGAAATTCAGGACTTCTTTCCTGAGAAAGTCAAGGAGCTATACTTCAAATGGGTTTCTGGGAACAAGGCATTTTTAAAACACTGGGAATTTTAATGGAGGGAAAGTAGGGCTTTGAGATGTAATTGCTTTGACTTTGAGCCATAGAGTTCAAGTCAACAACACGAACAGTCCTAGTTCTAGGAACATAGGCATTATGTGTGAAGGATTAATCACTGATAATTAATGCAGCATCCCAACATGCACTAATGGGAAAGGATTAAAAGGCAATTCATGTCAGCCAGTTCTATTAAATCAGCAAAAATTTGACATTTTACCAACCAGACTTCAGATTGCAACATGGAAGTAAATCCCAAACCAGGGGTAGTTCTACTGGTAAAATAAGGGTGGTTAGATCTTACCAACCTATAAGTAACAGCAACCACATCAGGTTTACTAAATGTTAGCAGTCTTCATTGTTACTCTGACAACATCTTTTAAAACATGCCCATCTCTACTACTCATCACCATACCGTAGAAACTATAGTTACACATGCAAACAGGCTGCTGACAATCAAATTGACAAGGTATCTTTCTGCTTCTACTGTTTGTGGTCTACAACCCACAGACTCTGATACATTCATTCCGTCTATCAGAAAACCTGTCTTCATATCTCAGTTTACATAGACGCTGTGCACTCTCCGTCTTACAGATCTCCTTCAACAGTACTAATCAGAGACAATTTTTTTTTCCTGATTTTCTCTAGGTCCCTGAATGCCTGGGTGCCAAAGAGGTGGCTGGATGAATATATTTTAAATTAGATGGAAACAAAATGCTCTCCCTGTCAGACTGAAAAGTTCATGCCTTGGGAGAGCAGCAGATTGTTCTGAAACACTACAAATGTAAGACTATTAAGGCTGATTTATTAGAAGAATATTTAATGAAATAAAAGTTTTTAGATTATTATCATTCAATCTTCTGTCATGTCATATTTGCTTCTAAAAAATTAAAGTAAGCATCTATCTTCAGTTCTTTAAAAGTGAATTCTTCCTGAATGTAAGACCTAAGGATAGCTGTATATACTATACACACTATACACAAATGAATGTCACATAGCAAAGTAGAGGGAAAGACTGAAATTCTTCAACTTTCCATCATTCTAAATGCAAGCTTTAGCAGTGCTGAGATAGAGTGATGTAGTTCATGGCCCAGATATGCAGCAATTTTATGTGCATTTTAATTAAAGGCAATGGTCCTCATCCTGCTGAGGATTTGGTCACTGATGTACAGTGGAGCAGGAATAGTCTCAGTAGGCAATCTTCAGTATCTAGAAGCTGCATCTCCAGCATGGTTTTTGTTCAGAAAAGTAGTGAAGTTTTGAAGTGGATGCTCTGATCATCCTCACTCACTGTGTATTGACTTGGTTTGCAGAGTGGGTTTGGTGCATACATCAGATATTCTTTCTGGGGGAAATGAAACTGTAACTTTCAGTTCAAAAGTATACCAGCTGCACTGCCACCATAATTAGAGCAGAAGGATTCAGAACCACATGTATAGTAGGCACCACCTACAATATAAACCAGGAATAGTTCAAGCATCAAAGTAAATCTGATCTAAGGTAACATGCACATATGTATGTATCCCAGGGAAGAGACTGAGTCCCTATGGAAGTGGCACTTAGGGACATGGTTTAGTGGTGGAGTTGGCCATGCTGGGTTAATGGTTAGACTAAATGATCTTAGAAGTCTTTTCCAACCTGAATTATTCTATGATTCTATGGTTCTTTAAATGGAGGACTCAGTACCAGCCATTTCCTGCTGCTGATCTTCTCCTATTGCATTGAACTGTTGATGCAGATGTGACCAGCATACAGTAGCATGCAGCCTACTACGGAATATCGAACTGGGAGTCAGATTCTCTAATGACACACATTTCCAAAACAGATCTATAAAGCATGTGATCAGCAATCAGCAGTGACAGTTGTGGAAGTACAAGGGACATAGAAAAAGCTGTGAATCATAATAATTTCTTTCAGGTGCTTCTCTGCAAGGTGAGTCATTGGATTCTGCTTCCTTTACTCATATCAGTTGCAGGCCAACATGTAATTGAAAGAGCTTGATTCACTGTCCAGCCATGTATAGGTGTGCAAAGAAAATGTAATGGGAATGTTTAAAATAATCCCACCAGAAGCCAAGACCTTTCATTCCACTTTGCATTTGCATTTTGTTGTTTTAAATGAGTGTGAAGTAGGGGATATTAATGCTGCCTGACTTCAGGCACTCATCTTAGGGGAAGAGTCTCCTTGGACTCTATGGTCACTGGAAAGAGAAAGACCTTTCTGGAAGGCTGCTGATCATCTGCCTTTGATGGCTGAACTCAGATTGCGTAAACACTCTCTAATGCATAGCAACAGAGAATCAAGCCTACTGTTAGTAGAACTAGGATGTCTATGATGTAAAAGTGCAATAAAAGAGTGAATTAATGCATTTTAATGCATTAAAAGTTATGGAAAATCAGTTGTTTTTGCACAGCATGAGATTGAAAATAAACGTGGATATTTCATTATAAACCCATGTGATTCTTAAATCTGATGTGATAGATTTTTAGGTTGTAGAACCAAAGGAAAATAGTCCTAAAGCTTTATGATTATTTCCTTTTTAAACTACTTGATAAACAGCAAACAGGAGAGCCCTTGCTTTAAAAAGAAATGACCTGGCAAAGCTTCCAGCTAGAGCAAGGATAAGGCATGATTATAATCTGTTTACTGGAACATGATAAAGTCATCTGAAAAAACAAAAAGCTCTGGAAACCTCACATTTGCTTTGGATAGGTATCCTAAACATAATGTAAGATATGACATTACCTTTTTCATTTCCTTATTTAATGTGAAAAAATATGAAAATTATTTGAAATTGTTGTGCTTTATTTTTTTATCCTGTAATAAAAAAAATCACTGTCAATAAATTCAGAAGATATTACTGTGAGTTCATTTTACAATCCCATGTATGTTACTGAAAGAAAAAAAAATCTGTTTGAAGAAAGTATCTGACAGAAACAAGCAAAAGGGGATAATTCAGCATGCAGGCTAATTCCCCTTACTTAGACTTTCCCATGTACATTTATAATTATATAAGAACATCCCATCCTGAAAAATCCATCTCACTGCTGAAAATTACTAGTCTTACTAATAGTCTATAAGTCTAAAAGTGAGCTGGGGATGAACTGGTCACTGCCTAAATGGCAAAGACCAAAAGCTCTGTGGTTTTGAAAAGCCAAAAGCTGGCATAGGGTCAAATGGTCCTTTGGCAGTAGTCCAATTTCTCTCATATATATATATGTGAGCTTCTTGGCTTTCCAGCTAGAAGCAGATGAGCCAAGGGAAAAAGACTTGCATCCAGTTCTGTTGCACTTCACAAGAGCAATGGGTGCTCCAGACAGAATCGTAGTTATATCCATTTGGTTAGATTAATACAAATATCATAATTTATCTCCCAGCAGTCATTTCTCAGGCAGTGTGCAAATATGAACACAACTGCAGCAAAAGGTTTTCTTATAGTGACTGATATACATGCCAGAGAGCTAACCCATCTTCTTGCACCACCTTCAGCCCTACAGGTACTGAAATGCCCAATTCCAGTTTATTACATCTTTTCATCCCCTTCAAAATTACGGTTCCTGCTTATATTGAAGTAGAGGCCTTAATAAGTATACGCTTATTTAATTAGTGTAAATGTAAGCATATGCATACCTACTAGGCCTTTGGAGTTTCAATGGGACCATGACATGATTGCACCTCATTATATTGGTTAATATTGTGTGAAAACAAATGTTCCACAGATTTCTTTACAGCCCTCCTCTAACTTCACTAAAGTTAATTAATGCATTTCCTTCTAGGTATGACTGTGCAATGACTAGCCAAGGAAGATGACTCTTGCCTCATGCAGCCAGCCATTGGGTGCTGTGCCCTTGGGAAGTGGACCCAGCTCCCAAAACAGGTGTTACGGCCAGCAGACAGAGATCATTAGTTGCTGGCAGATAGGGTGTATACAAAAGATCTCCTGAGATCAAGTACAGCGGCTTGAACTCTGTTCTCTGCCTTGCCTCGGGGTCTCTGTTGTTGTCCTTGGCTTCACTGTTCGGGATCCTGCTGGCACTCACCACCTGTTCATTTGTACTTCTGTCCCAAGCCATCTGTCCTTGCTGTTGCTCTGTCTGCTCCTTCTCCTGGACTCACCTCATGAATTTACAATCCCTGGTTTTCTGGCTCCATCTGAAGTTCAGCTATGCTCTTGTCAAAGTGCATGCAAGCTTCCTGGCGCCAAACCTTACTTCCAACCGTATGCCTGCCTTTCTCTGTTAGGCTAATAAGCATTATATGTCTCTGGTTCTTGATTTCAGATTGCCTTAATTATATCGCCTGGCTCCACCCAGACTCAAACCCCAGGGCCTCACTGTGAGTCGTGTAACTCCCATGTCCCGTCATAACAGTCTTCACAGACAGGTGCAGGCAGACAGCAGCTGGTTTTGCTGGTACTCCAAGCTGGGCAGAAATGAACCAGCTTTGGTCTCGAAGCTGTACACCCACATTACCTGAAAGGAAGAGTTCTTTTATAACCAGACAAGATACGCAGTAGCTTGGATCACAGACAAACTGCATCCATCTCTGTCTTTACTTGCTCACTTAGAGGTACTGTGCAAACCTGTACTAACTTTTAGGGTACAGATTAAATTTAGATACCAAGTAGAGACACACTGTTCAAGTGTCAAATGTTTGCCCAGATGTTGAGACATATCCTCTGTGACACATAGGTAGACAGAAATTTACTGTGCAGGTTGGAGAGGACCAAGGCAGAAAGATTTCTACTAAACTTTCTAAAAACTGGATATAGTTTATCTGTGAACATTATCTATGTTGACCATGCCATTCAGATGAAGCATAGCAACTGCACTTCATTAATTTGAGTATCAAGCAAATTCCAGTCTGAAGCATCCTTTTTGAATGCAGTGGGTTGACCTTGGCTGGATACCAAGTTTGTCTATCACACTCCCTTCTCAGCTGGACAGGGGAGAAATAATAAGATGGAAAATGACTCATAGGTTGAGATAAGGCAGTTTACTAAAGCAAAAGTGAAAGTTTGTGTGTGCGCAAGCAAGAGGAAAAGAATAATTTTATTCTCTACTTCCCATCGTCAAGTGATGTCCTGGGAAGCAGGGCTTCGGCATGCACAGTGGTTGCTCCAAAAGGCAAATGTTGTAAATAATGAATGCTCTCTCTTCCTCCTTGTTTCCTTAGCTTTTATATCAGAGCTGACATCATACAGTATGGAAGATCCCTTTGGTCAATTTAGGTCAGCTGGCCTAGTAATGTCCCCTCCCAGCCTCTTGCCCACTCCAGCCTACTGATGGAGGGCAGAGTGTTAGAAAAAACAGCCCTGATGATGCGCCAGCACTGCTCAGCAGTAGCCAAAACAGTGGGGTGTTATCAAGACCTTTCTAGCTGCCAGTGCAAAGCACAGCACTGTGAGGGCTGCTATGGGAAAATGAACTCCATCTCAGCCAGACCCAATACAGTGAATTAGGTGTCTCTATTTGTTTCAGTAGAGTTACTCTAGACTTTCTCAAAACCTGTATTTCTATAAGTGGAACACAAATCTTATTTCTAAAATACTAGAATTGGAAGTTTAGGCCTTTATCCAGGATAGTTACAACAACTTTACACCAGCTGATGATTTGATCCCATGTAACTTCCACACCAGCAAATGAAACATCAACAGATATAGAAGATGCTAGAAAGATGTGCTTGAGCTACCTTAAAGCTAACTAGTTTGTCTACTGGTAGTAATATAAGCAGAGTTCAAGCGTAAACTAAGTTAGGCTAGATTTAATTTAGACTACAGGAATTTTATAGCTTAGGCTGAGCTCTATGCTTGCATAGCTTGTACCCAGCCCCGGAAACACAAACCTAACAAAGCCACTGCACACTGGAATCATTAATGCAATTACTAAACTTAAAGGCTGCCTATTTTATGGCACCTTTAAAAGCAAATGAAGCATTTATTACCTTCCAAATTGTTTTTAATACCTGAGTATCTCAATGGGTCTGCTCATAAGTACTGTACGATGTGAGCAAGGACACAGTGGCAGGATCTGGCCATAAATGCTTTCAGGCATGTGACAGAGACAGAGATTTTTGTGCTTTTGTTTCTAGGTAACTGCCTGATTTTGTTTAACTGTATTTTGATTATGATATGGACTTCATTAAACACTGTATGGGCAAATAGCATGCTTTATGTTATATTTAGCTTTATCTCTCTACTTACGAGGACCGTGTGGGGTAATTGCTTCTTTGAGGGCTGATCCTCATCTCTTTATTAAAGCTAAAGTGTGAATCTGTGGGAACATTATATAACAGGGGAATGAGATTCCAGCTCTGCTGTAATATGTTTAACCTGAATAAACAGTCGGGCTGGAAATTGTCTGTGTGTTGTATAACCCCCTCATAAGTTAACACATAATTAAATTACAGATTTTGGAACTTATACTGGAAATCATTTACTTGCATAAGAAACTCCAGTGGGATTCAGTGGGATATTATTGGGACCTAATACAAAGTCACTAAAACAAGTAGGAGTTTCTAAACTGAGTCTTGACTGTTTTAAGTAAAAACAAATTAACACATCTAGACATTCTCTAGACAGAGCAAGTGTCTAATGTGACCTGTATGTATCACCTACACAATTCCTATACTTCTAGAGAAAGTCATCATTAAAACTACTGCACATATTTGGGGTATAAAACAATACAAAATATATTTTCCTTTGTGCTTACTGCTGCTGCAGAGAAGTGTGAGTGTCATACAATGGTGACTGTACACAGGATATGCTTGCAGGATATTTCTGTGTTTTGTGGGGAACTGCATAGCATCTCTTTGAAAGTAAGACTCTTTGGAAATATACAATGCAGAAAAGCAGTGACAAAAATTTTGATTTTAATTATAGATTAGCTTTTTTTTACAAAAAGAAGACATAGTAATTGTACTTTAAGCATTATCTTTTTACACTGTTTCCTTTTCTACAGTAGTTAGACCTCTGTTATAATCTTATCTAAATGCGAGTGAGGAGGGACTAGCACCAGATCCTTCTCCTTGAGAAGTAATTGTTTGCCATTTATTTTACTGGTACCACACTGATTTTATAAAGATCGTAAGATTTAATATTATGCACAAATTCAAAATTATGCAAACTCTACATTTTTAAAATACTGGCCCCCACATAATTGTAACACAGACACTTACCACAGAAATCACTTTTGTGTTATCTGACGTGCAAGAATGTGTTTTTTCAGAGCACTCTTGGTTCAATCAAAATTCCCACTGCAAAAGAAGATGCAGCATTGGGTGCTGTATCTCTGGTAGACTATTACATCTTTATTAAGGCTTTAATTCAAATATTTTAGATCTTAAATTTTGAACAGTGGGAGTGGAAAGATTCTAATTAACATGATCAAAATTCTTTATTCAGCTCCTGAGGTTCAAATACAAACTGAGGTCAGAAATGTAAAATTAAGAATTTTAAGTTATTTATCCTGTCTAAATCAAGATTCAGGTGCACAGCCAGGAATATTACAAGTTCCTATTATTTATTCTATTAATCAGCCCACAGTCCTAAATAAGTAATCAAAATGTTAATAATAAAAATAATTAAAACAATTACATTTTAAAATTTTATCTTCCACCTATAATTGCATACACAAGTATAATTTTAATTTAATTTTACTGTTACTAATCTAGTTGAAATAAGGTAATTTCTTGTCTATCTATCCACCCATCAATCTTAAAATGAGCGTAATGTAGAACTTTCCTAGGACCAGCCTTTACTTTCTTGAGCCAGCTCCTATAGAGGGAGAAAGCAACAAAATGCACATAACTAGAAATCAAGGAATGCTTAATAAAACCTGGAGCCAAGTGTCTGATCTCAGCAAAATCAGCGTTTTAGATCTCAGTTAGTGCTTGAAGTAAAAGTATACTGTAACTGTTTCAGTCATGAAGTATATAGTACATACACTATACCAGTGTTGTAACAGGGAAGTGATCACAACCCAAATACACCTGGAAGGAAGAGACAGGTGGGCATTGGGAGACGAAGAACAGCACTGCCTGGCTGTGTCTGGGGGGTGACTTTCTGCTGGGGTCCTGGCTCACTTCATGTCGCTGTTGCTGTACACTCAGGACTGAGTACGTGCTAAGTGTGTCCCCTCAAGATGTCAGTTTTTAAAATTAAGACTGCCAAGAATGAGAAAGTTGTTTTTATAAATTAACATGAAAGTTATCTAGCCCTCCACTCACTGCCGTGTTGCACAGAGTCCAATTTGCTGGCTGCCACGTGGAAGCAAAGAGAAAGTCACTTGAAGGCAGATACATTACCTCCACAGAGAAGACAAAGGCAATGCTCGCTTGCCTTACTCAAGTTAGCAGATTTATTTTCCATATGCCAGAATCCAGGTCCAAAGGACACCAAACCATTAAAGAAACCTTCCCAGACATGAAAAAGTAATGATGTAATGGTCACAGCTAAAACTACAGGTGAGATTTCTTATGATGGTTGAGCCTACGTAATGTATTCCTGCTTTTGAGAAGGGTGATTCTGTCCTTCCTCAGGCCTGCTCACATACTCCCAAGTCTTTTGGAAGCCTCCTGTCACCCTTTGATATATTTTTTCTGTCTGCTAGACCAGCAGAAAACTAGCTGAGCCAAGAACTAAATAGTCTGCCAGTGTAGCCAACTCATTCAGATGTCAAATGAACATCAAAGCCTGGGAAAACACTGGGAAGGGCATCTGTGCATCCTGAGGTAGGGAATGGGCAGTACAAAAAAAAGATGACTAGACCTTTCCGTGGTAGTAACCTGCCTGTATGTCTTCGTTATCTAGTGAAACCTTAACCTAGGTCTCTGAGAAAATGCTGGAAGACATGTCTTCCTCTCAGGCAAAGAGAAGGCTGAGTCATATATCCAAATTGTTTAGGGAAATTAAAAAATATGGCTAAAATCTAGAGGTTACAGCCTTTTCCTCATCTTACACTAAAGTGGGTAAATAATTCTTTGGTGAGAAGAAGATGGTTTTGAGTTACAAAAGCATCTGCTAAAAGGAAAATTAATTTTACAGGTCCCTTCTCAGGTGTTTGGGGTTTCTGGGACGAATGGGGGAGTTGCAGGCCACCATGCCAATATTGGAATGGTTAGGAAATGTAATTTAATCAGATGAGGGTTGAAAGTCACAAGCCTATCAAGCCAGAAGCCATTTAAGAAGATTCTAAAGCATACATCTCTGCATTTATGATATAGATGTTAAAGTTTCCGGAGTACAAGATTTTAAAGTTTCTGGAGTACCTTAGTGTTACATTAGTGGCTGCCATAATTTTGCCTCAGATTAATTGTCTCAATTAAGTAACTCTTCTTTTGAACTGACAAGATGAAGCAATTCAATTTCTTTATGGCCTTGTGCTAGGGAAAAATAGGAGGCCACCAAAGAAGAAGTCACTTGATGGTTTAGGATAAAGTCTGATCAGTTGAACTGTAGCCTGAGAAGTTACCTACAAAAGTAGCTTTCCCTAGTAAACAAAGGGCTTGTAACAAATAGGGGGAGAGAAAAACAGTAGAAGTGTTTATTCGGACAGTGAACTACTAGAAGAAGTGATTTCTGAGCAAGAAAACTGCTTTCAGTTGCTTGTTTCTATTGTATTCAGAGACAGAGGTCTTTATAAATATTCTTATAAATAAGTATTGCTGTACTCTAACAGACAGTTCTCTTTCTTAAAAAAACACTCATTTTAGTGGCTGTCTGAATAGGCTAAAGGATAACATTATTTTTGCAGTGATATAGGTGTGTCACTTGTGTTACTACATTGCTAAGACTAATCATGATGTGAGTGTGCAGTTACGTCATATGCTCACAAAAATAGAGCCTGTAGGCACCATGAGCAGCTGGGCATACTCCTAGATGCCCAAAATCCAAGCCAAGCCAATTGTTCAGCCACATATAGATTTTAGTATTTTTAGTTTAGAGAAATGACACATTCATATATCAAAACAAATATTTAAAAGGAAATTCATGTACCTTCTGGTAGCAGAAAGGCAGAAATGTGTCACGGATGCCAATAACCCTTGAGTGCATGTATATCTGCATTGTAAGTGAGAAGTTAGAATAGGATGTCTTTCATTTCTATTTGTCCAAAGCATTCTCCTGCAGCCCTGGAAATATGTTTCTCAGCTGTGATATGTTCAGAATACAGCTCACAGGGAACAACTTGCATGCATTTCAGAGGGACAAGTCATTCCACTCCCCCATAGTATTTAAATTGTATGTTTCAGCAGTATGCTCCCTGACTCAAGCACACACAAGTGTAGGAAGGAAACACTTTACCTTCAGAAAGCTGAACAGAGGTTTGTAAAAGCTACTATAAGGTTATGTGGCCTTTTGGACCAAGGGGACAAAATGGACAAATGTCATGGCATTGTCTAACACTGTGTCTGCATCCATACACATGCAGTGCTCCCAGGACTGCAAAGACAGAATAGAAACAGAGCACCTGTATTTCTGTTACACAACATATGGCTCAGTTCTTTTTTTATTACATGACTAGACAAAATTTAAATTTAATTGAAAGTAAGAATGATTTTTAAAGTCAAATTTATAAATAAGTGTATTTTCCTGTTTCTAAAAGACATAGTGTTACTTTTTACTAGCCAAGACAACTATTTTTAGCTTAACCCATGTACTGCTGAAATTGTCCATAGAACCAATGCTGCTTTAACAGATGGGTACACATAAAAATATGTGAGAGCATCTCTGTGGGAATCAAGCTTAAATGTTAGCTTGCATTGCCATTCAGGAATACAGAGACACCATTCTGTGTAAAGCTCATGGAAGATGCTAGGAGAATGCACCACTGCAAATCCAACTCAGAACTGCATAGTTTATAAATCTGTGCTCTGGTTGCTATGGTAGTTTTAGTTTTGGTTTTGGTGACTCAGGATTATGCAGCATCAGAAAGTAACCCACCTTAAAATGTGGGGTTTCTGCATAAGAATCTTACCCAGAACTGACAAAATCAAAGAGCAAGAAGTCTGCTTCTTATGTAGTTTACTTGAAAATTTTGATAGCAATTTGTGCATAGTCTTCTTACCTCTTTTTTTCTGGATAAGGATTGTACCAGAGACTTCACTGTTACATGTGTGGGTGTATCACACAATCAGAGTAGGGAATACATCAGATTTAAAGATAGAAAAGACTATGACTATCAAGTAAAACAATGAAGGAAACCCCTTATGATAAGTGTCTCTGTCATGGCCTTTTCATGTGAAAAGATACTTTTATATTTTCTTATCCTATCTCTCATTTTACCATCCATGATTCTTTATACAAATCTGTTAAATTTACTAGAAAGTTTTGTGTCAATATATGTATGCAATATTGGTCACTATCCTTCAAATTACCCTTTTTCCCCAGAGCTGGAATTGATGACATTAACTGTGATATATTAGTTTTCCTTCAGTGGGGAGAGAAAAACGTTAAGACAAAATTTTTAGAAGCCACACCATGTGTAATGCTGTTCAAGATGAAAGACAGCAATTATCCTGATCGAGGTCAGAACGAAAATTCTACATCTCAAAAGATGATGATTTTGGGTAGTGCAAAAGCTTCATCTGTGAACTTCTGTCATCTAGAAGCCTGTGTGAAGTAGCTTTGAACAATGGTTGTAATGCTTTTAAGAAAAAATGGAAAACCAGAGAGCACACTGATAGCCATCTCATTGCTAAATCATTTTATTGAACATTTGTCATTAAATTTACTGGAAATATGTATACACATAGAAGCTATCTCTGCAAATGTTTACATAGTTACCTCTATTGAAAAGTAGTCCTACTGAATTCAGTGCTAATATTTATATGTGGAAAATTACATACTTAATCATCTTTAGTGCTGGGTAAATATACATGCAAACAAAGGATTTGACAGCACACCTAGTGTGTTGGTTAGTCTGGTAGTGATACATCAAAAAAGCCTGATAAAACTAGGTCTGGTTATTGTGTCCTTAAGCTGCACTCATAATGTAGCTCAAATGGTTAAGTGTCTCTTGTTAGCATACTATGATTATTGTAAACACACATGCACACTTATGCAGTTATCTAATTCACAGTTGTGATACTCTCTTGCAGTAGTGAGTCTTTTAGAATTAATTTGATTCTCACTTTTAATATGGTCTTCAAAGACAGCCTTAATATATAAGTTTGCTCCAACCCTGTGCACAAATGAATTTAACACTTCATGCTTAGGCAGATAATTGGAAAAGAATTTCATATTTCTACAGAAATTATTATTGGTATTTACATATATTTTTCTCAATTAGTATAGAATTAGAAGCCGTAGACAGTCTCATCTCTCAGCTACACTGATTTTACAATGAAATGGAATGACATCAGACACGGGGTAGAATGGCATTAGGATGGGGTAAAGAATATGGCCCAATATGCCTTTGCTATTGAAATTACAGACATTTATGGGAGATATGAGATAGGAAAAAAATATAAATGGAAAACTGATTGTTGTTATTATTATTATTATTATTATTCCCTTCTTGAAGAGTAAACACTTGCAGAGATTAACTAGTTTACATGAATGGCAGCTCTACTTTTTGCTTAAGGAAGATTATATGCTTTCCTAGATTTAAGAACCACATATAATTTCCAGCAGAGCACACAGCTATCTCCAGAAGACATTTATATTCAATATAAATGGAATATCTGAGTTTCAGCTGACTGTACAAATGAATTATATCTTGCCGGTAGTGTCTGTAAAAACCCTCAAACATAACATAACTCCCAACCACGAGGTGTAATCCAAAAAAAATTAAAAAGTCAAGGAAAGTAATGCAAAAATGTAGAACATACAAATAGCTGCAGTGTATGGAAAAATATTTGCTGAAGTTCTCTGAAAAGCTGGAGCTGAATCAGTGAAAAATCTTCCCTTGAAAGAAGAATAAAAGGAAAGTATGAGATCTGTTTTTTTAAACCAAATTAACTGCATGATACTTAAGAACAAAATTGAGCTGTAGAACCTCTGCATTTCACTAACAAGCCAAGAAGAGCAAGTTGGACTTAAAAAGAGGATCCATGACCAGAAAGAAAAAGCTGAGCTGGAAAACTGAAATCAAGGAGAGGGGACTCGGGCTCTGATGAAAACTTAGAAACATGCTCCGTGACATTGAAATTCCTGAGACAGTGCATCTTGAACACGTGCCTATCAATTTGCCTAGAATTACTTTGTTGCTAATAAAGCACTGTTTAAATACTGTTTGTTGAAATCAGTGTATTAGATTCTTCAGCTATGAGGCTTCTTGAAGAGTCAAATTATCAAACAGCCAGCTGAGAGAGAAGCAGCATGTTGGGGAGGTGACTTACAAAATATCTGAGACATCTGGGGCAGGAGAAGGCAGCTTTTATCCTGCGTTACCTTTTTCTGAGTTATAGTTTTCAGGTCCTTAGGAAATGGCACTGGGTTGAGAGTTTCTCCCCAAGGGAGTTTGCCCACAAGGACAAGACCACAGCAGGGGGCTGGAGCCTGTGCAAATTCACTCCTTAGACATGAGTCAGGCGATGCAGCCAAGCTCCTGGCTGGTAACTGTCCATTACATGCTGGTGGTACCAGTGCTATGCCAAAGCACAACTAAATCACTCAGGTGAGTAATAAACACTGCAAAGACTGGCTTTGAAGTGTGCAGTCAGCCATATTTTCAAACCCAGGAATATAAACTGTATCCGTGGATAGTCACACAGGCTGCCAATGGGAAGGTATAAATTGGGTGCCAGGTAATCTTTCATCCACCTACTTAGACTGCAAATCTTTCTCTGGCAAATCTGTCATCTTGACTGCCAGATGTTGTCTTTTGTTCTCAATCACATTACGCCTGCAAACTGTCAGTGTATGTATCTCATGCACCACTGTATGAGTAAGTCTGATGGATATTATGCAAATATCTCCTGATGAAAATCTGTTCTGAAAGACATTAAGAACAGCACGTTGCTGCAGGTACCTTGTAACTACTACTTCTTGTGAAATGTCACTGATATCTTTATCAATAAAAATGGAAATAGGAGACTGAGTTGGCTGCAAGACTGCCCACCATGAGAAGGAGACATTATAATTAGAAAAGCACAAATCATGCAAAATTTGAAGTGTATGAGGTTTGGGGACCCTCTCAAACTATACTTTGTTTCCTATAATTAGTTGAAAATAAAATTTATTTTCCAGTAAATTCAAAACCACATTTTATCCCCAGAGATGATTCCATTTAAAGCAAAATACATATTGCTCCTAGCATAGAAAAAACTTTATTATCTGTAATAGCTTGGTTCCTAGAAGTTGCAACTCCGAACAAAAACATTTTAGTCTTTGTATCTTCAAATGCTGCGTGGTTTGTAGCTCCTTGTTTTCTCCCAAGAGAAAGGATGGCTGTCCTATCTCAGGTTTTGACATCATGGAAGTGAACTGTAAGTGAAATGGACAATAAGCACAATCCATTGCCATGTAGAATGATAGAATCATAGAATGTTAAGGGGTTGGAATGGATCTTAAAAATCATCTAATCCCACTCCCCTCCCATGGGCAGCAACACCTCCCAGTAAACCAGGTTGGTCAAGGCCTTATATCCAAACTGGCTTTGAACACTGCCAGGGCTGGGGTTGCCTCCCTGAGCAACCTGTTCCAGTATCTCACCACACTCATAGTAAAGAATTTCTTCTAATATCTAGTCTAATTTGTACCCATTACTTCTTGTCCTATCACTACAGTTCCTGACAAAGACTCTCCTTCCCTGACGGCCCCCTAAAGTGTAGAGGCAAATGGTGCTTTTGTCCAACAAGCTGGTCTGACGTGGTCGTTCCCAAAACAAAGGACCCTCAAGCAAGTTGCTCCATTTATTACCTTTTTTCCCGTCAAGTGGCTGCATGTGCCCCGTTTGCCAATACAGGCAGAAACACGGATGTTGCCGCAGGTGACAGAGGTCACAGGTACGGACGGGCAGCGCCTTTAGCGAATCTGCCCGACGGAGGCGGGGCGGGGCGGGGCGGGGCTGGGCGGGGCTGGGCTGGGCTGGGCTGGGCTGGGCTGGGCTGGGCTGGGCGGGGCTGCGCTGGGCTGCGCTGGGCTGCGCTGGGCTGCGCTGGGCTGCGCTGCGCTGGGCTGGGCTGGGCTGCGCTGGGCTGCGCTGGGCTGGGCTGGGCGGGGCTGGGCTGGGCTGGGCTGGGCTGGGCTGGGCTGGGCGGGGCTGCGCTGGGCTGGGCTGCGCTGGGCTGGGCGGGGCTGCGCTGGGCTGCGCTGCGCTGGGCTGGGCTGGGCGGGGCTGGGCTGGGCTGGGCTGGGCTGCGCTGGGCTGGGCGGGGCTGCGCTGGGCTGCGCTGGGCTGCGCTGCGCTGGGCTGGGCTGGGCTGCGCTGGGCTGGGCTGGGCTGGGCTGCGCTGGGCTGGGCGGGGCTGCGCTGGGCTGGGCTGCGCTGGGCTGGGCGGGGGCTGCGCTGGGCTGGGCGGGGCTGCGCTGGGCTGGGCGGGGCTGCGCTGGGCTGGGCTGGGCTGGGCTGGGCTGCGCTGGGCTGGGCTGGGCTGGGCGGGGCTGCGCTGCGCTGGGCTGGGCTGGGCGGGGCTGCGCTGCGCTGGGCTGGGCTGGGCTGGGCTGCGCTGCGCTGGGCTGGGCTGGGCTGGGCGGGGCTGCGCTGGGCTGCGCTGGGCTGGGCGGGGCTGCGCTGGGCTGGGCTGGGCGGGGCTGCGCTGCCGCTGCCGCTGCCGGCCCCGCTCGCGCCCTTCCTCCCGCCCGCGGCCCCGCCCCCCGGAAATCTCGCGGGGTTATGCTAACGCCGCCGCCGCCGCCCCGCCCCTTCGCTCCCTGCCCACCCCGCGCCCTCCCTGGGCGGGTGAGCGCGCGCGGCCGCGGTGCGCTGTGGGATAGTGGCGGTATAAAGTGTACGCTCGGCGCGGCCGTGGCTGAGGGGGCCGGCGCGAGCGGGGTATGAAGATGGCGGACGCCAAGCAGAAGCGGAACGAGCAGCTGAAGCGCTGGATCGGCTCCGAGACTGACCTGGAGCCGCCTGTGGTCAAGCGCAAGAAGACCAAGGTGAAGTTCGACGACGGCGCCGTCTTCTTGGCCGCCTGCTCCAGTGGGGACACCGAGGAGGTGCTGCGACTGCTGGAGCGGGGTGCCGACATCAACTACGCCAATGTGGACGGGCTCACCGCGCTCCACCAGGTCGGTGCTGGGCCGATCGAGGGGGCCCTGGCCGGACTGGGGGGGGAGGCGAGGCCGGCCGACTGCCCCCCCCCCTCCCCCGGAGGAGGAGGAGGTGGAGGAGGAAGGGGCCGGAGGTGGCTGCGCTCCCTCCGCTGGGGGGTGTCGGGGCGGGGAGGCGGCGGTAGGGTCAGCCCGGGACCGGCCGGAGGGGCCGCGGGCCGAGCCCCCGGGCCGGCGGGGCTGCAGGGGCGGGAGGCTGCACCCCCTCCCCGCGGGCAGGGCGTCGGAAGGGGCGGATGGGCCTCCGGCGGGAAGGAGGGTGCCGCTGACCCTTCTTTCGTTTTCCCCTCTTGGCAGCGCCTCCCTTGGAGGGCCGGGGGGAGCGGGCCCTGCCCTGTGTGGGCTGAGGGGGCCGGGGACAGGTGCCCCCCGGCGTGGGAGGGTGGCCGCAGGTGAGAGAAGCGGGGCCGCCTTGGGGGGGCGCTTCCGCCGCTGCCCCTTGCCCGGGATCCCGGTAGCAGTTCCCCGCTTCCCTCGTCTGCCAGGTTCCGCAGTAGTTGAGCCGATTAAAGCCCGCTCGTGTGTGCGGGCGGGCGTGTTGAGAGACATCTATTTCTCTTCGGTTTCTAGGGGAAACCAGTGTTTTGTTCATTAGATAGAAACGCGTATCAGTGAGGGGCTGCTTGTTTTCGTTACCGATGACTCCCGCCGCAGCGTGAAAGCTGAATTTCAAGGGAAGCAGGGGTCTAAAATTTTTCTTCCGTTCGTTGGAAAGTAGTAAAAAATCCAATCCATATCCCTTTGTTCTGGTGTGGGTATGTGGGAGGAGGGTCGGTGCCGAGGGAGGTAACTTTCACTTGGGGCAGGGGGAGAATGGACGGGAAACTGGCTATGAAGTTTCCTCAAAATGGATGCTTTGTGCATGTTGAACTTCATAGCAGTCTGATTGGAATCTCAAAACGTTAGCCAAATAAGGAAAGGCTGTGGCAATCCGGAGATAATGCGGATTTGCCTGAATAGTTTTTTCCTCTAGAAGGCCAAAAGCTTCCACACAATATTAGATTCACTGAATATCTGGAAAGCAAAAAATTACGTTTGACAGACTACCTTCTCGTTCTTAAGTTTAGGAGTTGTTCAATAGTTAAGAAAAAATCATCTTAATAATTATGTGTTGTAGGTTGATCAAGTAAAAATCTTCCCTAAATGGTTAGGTGAGGTAGTTTCTTACATTTAAAAAAAAAAAAAAAAAGACATGGTGAACTTGTTTTCCCTATCCCGTATAAGTTTTTCAAGGATGTGAGGCTCTAGAAATACATAAATTGCCTTGCAGAACTGGATAGAATCCCCTCTTGAACATAGGATATACAATTCTACGACTCTTTGCTCTGTTTCCTGTGTCTGAGTTGTCACTTGCTCCCCTGTAAAGGGTGTTGGTTTACTTTCAGTTGTGAACTGAAGTGGAAGAATGAGTGTGTTGTGGTTAAGCCTGTCAGCATGTTACTGCAACACGGTTACCTGACTGCAGGCTAGCCTGTCACTTTATTGCGAGGCTTTCTGTATTTATCCTCCTCTAATCAAGTTATGATTGCTTTGTGCTTCCAGGGAGCTCTGTACTAGAAGTCGTACCTTAACTGGTTAGATCCTTGGGTCTGCAAGTTGCTGTGTTCCAGCCATTGGTAGGAAAGGATGACGTTTGGTTTAGCTCTATTGTTAGAACAAGAGATGGTGTTCTCTCTTTCTGATGTCCAGAAAGATCCAGACATTTTCAAAATGTCTTTGATACTATATACAAAAAAAGCTTTAATCAGGATAATTCTGAGCTTATTCTCCCATTTTTTTTTTACCTTGTAGTCAGCTTGCAGTTTGGAAGGGCAAAGTCTAAGGGAACAGAGGTAAAGATTTACATCACTGCTAAATTTCTTGGTCACTCCTTCCCCCTTCCCTCCTTTAGTGATACCAAAGGACCTTTTCTGGTTTTGATATTGAAAGCAAATAAGATCAGTTGTGAAGTTATAATCCTCTTGAGGCATTGTTGGCTGTTGCTATAAAAAAAGGTGTATAACAAATCCCTGCCTATGACTGAATCTGAATGGTTTCGCTTCATTATTAACACAAAATCTTATTTTCCTCTAATATGCCATATAAAAGGTGCAAATCACACATAATGTAGTCTTTAACTTGAATGAATTAATCTAATTTGGTTGTGGCATGAGCAAAGCTGTGTCTGTTCTCAAAGGAAACTCTTCAAAAACTTGTCATTCTTCCTGGCAGTTTTGACTGACTGATGGTAGTTGTGTTCAAGTCCATGTTGTTGTTTTTAAGACTGCCATGGTATACTGTTGCTTTATGGTTCTTTGGCTGGTTGTTTTTTTTTTTTTTTTTTTTTGTTTTGTGTCATCAGTCAGATCCCATGTAGACATTGCTGCTTCAGAGGAATAAATTTATCTCAGCAAAGATAAAATGATTGTACTTTTTTGGGTTGTGTCCTTTTTGTCTTCCATCAATTTATTTTTTTCCAGTTAGAGAGCAAATGCATGTGTCTGAAATAATGATAGAATTAAATATTTAATATACTATTTAGGCTTTGATTTTCCTGCTACATATGGCAGTTATAGGAAGAGACTTAAGCTTTGTTTTCTTTTTCACAGCCCAGGTAGTTGGAAGTGCTGAGGGGAAAGTACCGTTAATCCTGAAATTCTGGTGAACTTCAGGTCTGGTCTTTAATGGAGCATCAAGCTTTGTTACTGAAACCATTTAGCTAAGCTTTTCCTCTGAGTGGGGTAGAATGCCATTACCATCAGAAAGCTGCATGTAGAATTGTTTCTCTTTATGCAATGGGAAATAAAAAAATTACTTGACTTGGTAGCTGAGAGGAGGAAGTGGGGGGAGGATATATATATAGGTACTTGCTTCAGCTCTTGACACTGCCAGTGAGTGATTTTGTTTTATATCTGCATGTGCACAAATGAGTGGACTTGAGTGCATCGTATCTGAGGACAGGTCAATTAAATTCTTTGGGATATTGCAGAAGAGGAAAAGCTGTCATTAGGTGATGGGTATAATTCCTCTATGTAATTTTTGGTTCAAACCTCACTTTAAGAACTTGTTCTGCCCAAGTTCTCAGGCTAGGCCTTCAGCACAAAGGACAAAACTGTTGTGTACTGTTTTGCTATCTGTAAGATATATATGCAGTGTAGGATATTGCAGCAGAATAGTGTGTATGTATGTATCTGTAAGACCAGGAAGCTTTTAAATGAGAACTTAAATTTACAATCAGATGTCAATGCCATTACTCTAGTGGAGGTGGAAGTTCTGAATGTTGCACTTCCAGATAGATTTCATCCTGCATAACAGCTAACTTGTGCAGCTTTTCTAACTGCCTTAACAATAGAATGTCAGGGGAACTTGAGAGAAGAAAGAAGCTCAAAGGTGGGCTGTGACCTTGCAGATTATTAGTGGGGGGTAGAAGTGGCATATTGTGAAATAATCTTAAAAGAGGCTATATAGTATTTCAATAAAACCTCGTCCCTTCTTAAGCAGACATATTTCTTCAGCATGGGATTCAGTTCTCTCATGCTGAAAGCTTAACACCTATCATTCCTCAGTCTGGACTCTCTTCTGCTTTCCTTGGCTTTCATGAAAGAGGATTTAGTTCATTAGCTCTGTCTGGAATTTATTGCTTAAATGGCTGAAAGTAGTTTGTCTAGAAGTTACGTAGAGCTTTGTACAGGGAAGTGGAGCCCACCCTTTCTGGACAGCACCGTGGAAAGGCTGCATATAGTGCGGAGGGATCACGATGTGGCCAGTTTCCTGGAAGGCTGGATTTCCTGTGCACACTGCTCCTCTGGGAATTATGGGTATGCGTTGTGGAGTACCTGCACACACCTCAGCACTAGCTGAGATAAGGCTGTGGTTAGGTATGACAATTTATGCAGCCTGCTTTTTGAGTGCCCTTTTTCTTTAAGGCTGCTCAGATTTAGGAGATGGTAACCTTGTTTTTGGCCTCATTCTCTCTGGGTGAGGAGGGTGAGTGCTGTAGCCTAATTCCACCACACAGCATGAAAAGAACATGTCCTGCTGTCCTGATCTTGCCTGCTCCTGGGGAGGGTACTGCTTTTGATGTAAGGTAAAGCAAATTGTCTTGGCTGTTTGTGCACGGGGATCATTGCGTACCCACGGGGGGTGTTGTTGGTGAAGGCCCCTACTCCTTGCTGAGGGATTCATGTAATCTTTTTTGTTTGTGACAACTACAGTTTAATTAAGCAAAATTCCTTGAAGGCTGTCTCTCTGTATCAGATAGTTATTCTGCAGCTCTTTAGGTACTCAATTGAATGTGAAGATGAGACTGTTACCAACATTATAGTTACGTATTAGTTTGCACATAGAGCAGTATCCAGTGTTAAGTAGAAATTTTGGTTTGCTCCCTCTGTTATAGGACTCTGCTGCATTTATCCCTGAATACTAATTAAGATTCTGTGTGTTTTACAGATGCTTGTTTATTCTTTCTGAGTAAGGACAGTTATTGCTGTCTTAATATTTCCTTTGGGTTCTATGAGCTTTATTTCTTAGATAAGAAGTACCTTCCTTTGTGGGAGTTTTTGCAATTGTTTATGTGAAAAGTTCTGCTGGGGCTTCTGGTGGCATATTCTTAGTACTTGATATGGTAACAAATATGGATACCTTTGGCATCAACTGTGTCCTTGTTACGACACCCTTTCAAACAGCAACCAGTGATGCAAAAGGGACATAAAATCTACCAGCACTGAGAACTTAATAGGGGGCATTCCGGCTGCACTGTCCGGATCCCTTCTGATGAATGATAACAGAGCTCATGTATTTGAGCTGAGGCTACAACATGTGCAGCATGTCAAGTTGTAAGAGCAAAGAACAGGTTGCTAGTCTTAAATCTCTAGGGTGTTTGCATCGTAGCAGCAGCACCCTACAACCAAGGGTAAGGAAGGTGTATGGAAATAGCTCAAAACTATCCTAGTAACCTCCTAGCTATGCCTTTTACCATGACTTTTTTGGAGAATGAAAATACTGGTGCATGTGGTAAACTTGTTATTTTTTTGAAACTGTCAAGTAGGAGGACTTCGTTTTGTACAGAAAGGTTTGTACTGAGTTACAAAACTGATGCCTAAGTCTCACTGTTTGGAAAGGAACCAACCTTCTAATCACTAAACCTCCTAGTGCTCTCATTGTAGATGTTCTACCACTGAGAATTTTGGAGTAATTTGCTCAGCTTGTTTTATTATTCTTTTATTGAGGCTTTTTTTTTTTTTTTAAATCTGTGCAACAAAGCACAGAGAAAATGAGTCCAGAAATAAATGTAATGTTGACTTCACTCAGTGATCAGGCTACAGAGGCATATTTGTTTAAATTCCCTTTTGTAATTGGTTCTTGTGTGGGCCACAGCTCTTTCTCCCTGTAGTTACAGTAACTAGGTTCAGATGATACAATAAGTACTTGTTAACTTCCTACTGATCTTGTCATCTAAGATTGGTTTGGTTTTTTTTTTTTTTTACTCTTTGAAATGAAGACAAGAAGAGGGGAAAAAAGGTGTGATTTTTCATCATATACTGTGAGTATAGTAGTGGAAATTTAAATGCTGTGTTCAAAAAATTGTGTTCTCCTTGGTGTTTTATAAAGGAAATTGGTAACAATCTCTTCACCCTTTTAGGTTTATTATTTCTGAGTGGTCTGTCAAATTTGAACCTGGGATTTCTGTGTATTTTCATTGCTATGGACGTTTCTTGTGCACAAACAGAATAACCCAAGAGAATTCTAGCAAATAGAAATTACTAAAAGTATTTAAAGCCAGTTTTCATGTTAGTGTAACTGACAGGTTTCTTAAGCTTGCTAGTCATGGAGGAAGAGTTTTACATTCCAGTGTAAGGATGAGTTCAGCTGGTTGGGCTTTAGTATTTACTGAAGCTAATGTTCAGGGACAATTTCTGCTGGTCTTCAGATATGAATTTCACTGTAGCGTTAATGCTGCTTTTACAATACAGCTTTGTCTGTGGTTTTCTATGTGTTCTGGTGTATTTTTGATATTGTCAGAACACTTTTTCGTGGTAAGTCATAAAAAAGCCCCTTGTAAGAGTAAAAGAGATAGGCTTTTGTATGTATGAATAAAATTGATATGAACACACTTGATTTAAGACCTTTTTGATTTTGACATTGTGGTAGCAAGAATGCTGTTTTACCAAGTTACTGAATTTCAGTTGTTAGCTAAATCTGAGGCTAGGAGACAGAAGCAGTCAGTATAAATCACTACTAGACATACCACTCTGGTGGGATCTGTATTCCAGGCTTAATGTATGCTACGTTTTAGTTGGAACAGATGGTTTGACAGGCTCTTGTCCAGTTCTTTACTTGTTTATCCCTTTGCTCATGCTCTCACTTGCTCCCTTTCTCAAAGTTACTACTTAGGCTAGTAAGACACTTACTGCAATCCTCTCAAAAACTGAGAGCCCAGCAAATTGGTAGTCTCTCTTGGTGTAATTGTGTTTCCTGAGGCTGGGCTCAGTCCATGTGAAATTGAGGAACATGCACGTGTTCTAGCAAATAGAGAAATTTTATCTGAGGGTATATTCAGATGGGTTAGACTTAGACAAGCTAATATGCTCTGAAAGCAATGTGGTGGTAGTTCTGAACAACTGTAGCATGAGTACACCTTTCTGGGATTCTTGAAACCAAGAAATTGTAAATTATGTCTCATTACTGCTGTATTGTAGTATAATTGTAGATCACACCAAGTAAGGCATGCAGCATATGAGGACATTTGCCTAACAAATGTTTTGTCAGTGCCCAACAATATATTTTTCATTGATCTTGACAGCCGTAAAATGCAAACTGGAATGCAGCTGTAAGGCAGTGGAGCCATCCATAAGCTGGTCAGCCTCTGATGCTGCTGGATGGGTGGAGACATTCCAAGTCCTTTACTTTCCTATATGCATTCCTGAAATGGCAGTCAATGGAAAGCGTGGCATAAGAGTAGCAGCATTCCTCAGCTGTTTCCTTTCTAGTAATTTCAAGTCTGTAAGATAGAACAAGAAGGCAAAAGATGATCATGGTACTTGGGGGGGGGGGGGGGGGAGGGCAGAGCACTGTTGATGTGGGTTGTTTTTTTGGTTTTTTTACTGCATTGTTTTGACAAGACCTGGTACCCAGCTCTTGTGTTTCAGTTGTTGAGCACACTGAATCAGCCGCTGTGCTTATCCTGGAAACACTGAATCTTTGCGGGCTCATTGACAAAACCAAAATTAGAGCAATGTGATGAAGTCTTTGAACAAGACTGTTTCCCATTTATGCCTGAGTGGTGTTAGCACTTACCCCATTACCAATATATTTGTTAGGCTAATGGCTTCTAAAGGTCTGCTAAACAGAGTGAAATGTGGAGTTGGCTTTAAGAAGAGGGTGAAACCCCTGAGAATCTTGACCAGTAAATGTAGCCTCATTTTGGGCCTACAGAAGTAGGTTTATCTTCAAGATGGCAAAGAAATAGTTCCTGTACTACTGTAGTTTCTGAATACTTAAATTTGGTCAATAACTAGCACATAACCATCAATTTTAGTACTAAATTACCTGGTAAGCTATGGCTGTTAGAAATGGTTCTAGCCCTAAAACATTCAAAGGGGCCAAGTCTCACTGATGTATTTTTTTATTTTTATTTCAGTCTGAAATACTCTGATTTTCCCATGCTATGATTGTAGTTCAGGGTCTTGAGTTACAACTATGAAAGCTTGCTTTGATGTGATCAGTTAGCCAGCCAGTGGTGATTGTTTTATGAGTTTTAGTTCTGGGGTGATTATTTAGTTTTGGAGTTTCTGTTTCACCACCCTAATTGTGAAGCTAGAAGAGTAACTGGAGTCTTCTAAATATATACTTCTTGAGTATTTGAGGTTTCTTGTACATCAGGGAATGACTTGCAAGTGTTGGCTTTGTGTTGTGGATTTTATATATATATGAAACATTTCTTTTCAGTATCCTAGGGTTTTCTTTTTTTTTTTTTTTTTGTTCCTTCACAGAACAACTGAGATGAATGTTAACATGAAACCTGTTTGTTAGTAGTTCTAACAAATGTCCAAACTTCTAGGATGAACTTACCGTACTAGTTTTCTTAAAATTTCTCACTTGAAGCAAGTATTTGTCAAAGGCAAAATAACAATATCTTCATCTGGTAACCAAGGTGAGCCCAGCTGACAAGCATGTACACTGTATGTGTGTGGTCAGTGCTGCCTTCTGAAACAGTTAACTTTGAAGCTTTCACTGAGGAGCTGCATTCCTCTGTCAAATCTGGGATCCTTGTAGGCCCCTTTTGAAACTGGAATACCATTTCAGACTTATGGCTTTGGAACTTTCAGCTTACAAATATCCTGAAATTTGCTTTAGTGTTCTTGACTGAAAACCAATGCTTCTGTTACTGTAGTGGAAAAGTTGTTATTTTAAGGCTGCAAAGCGTGTTGTCCGAAGTTTTAACAAAAGTGTTGTTGCTTGCAATGTGTTTGCAAATAGATGCAATACTAAATACTTAAATAAGTAGGCTTAATTAAGTGAATAATATTAATGAAATAAATTGGTTTTCCAAAAGTGTGCCTCCCCATTCCAGAGATGAAACAATCTGAAACTACTTGCATTATTTCCTCAATCAGTATGAATTATGACTACTATTCCTGTATTCTATAAAATAAAAGTAACCCTGCTTATTGTTCTTGCAGCATCAAGTTGTTATTTTTTTTATTTAGTTATGAAAAGTCAGTGCTCTTAAACTTGTTTTGCTAATCTGTTCTTTGGCAGTATTTTGAACATGGTGCTTTAGGTGCTGAACCTGCTGAAAATTTGGACAAAATTAATTACCTTAAGTTTTATCCAAAATGAAGAGTGAAAATTAGGGTGCCAACGTTGTGTCTGCAAGCCAAATGTGGACTCCTGATGAAAAATCTCATTTCTATCAAATCAGGTAAAACAATGTCTTTAGAAAGCTTGCCAAACTTCATGATTTGCTACCACTTTGATTTTATTCAGCTACTGCAGCAAATTGAATTATTTTAGGTCCTGTTGTTTTTTATGAGGAGCCTGC